>NC_091282.1:541325331-541625331 GCF_032444005.1 Ranitomeya imitator
ACTTGCCTGATGCAATTGTCTAGAAAATGATGTGGGAGGCCTACAATTCTGATTTGTAGATGCAGGAAGCATTGTTTAAGTCAAAGAGAATGTAAAATGGAGTCCAGACCTTCAACTCTACAACTTCCACATACAATAAAGCAGAGGCAGTCAACACAAAAATGCTGATGGATGTTCCAGGCAGGAGGAGCCATGAGTCCTATCTACTTGTACTTGATAAGTGACCTGTTGAGGTCACTAGTCTGTACACAACTTGAGGGGGGATGGGGTTGTAAAGGAGTGTCACCCCAAGCCTGTACACATGGACCATACTGTAATCAGGTCTACATTAGCATTCCTTGTCCTGCATCTGGTGTGGTCTGGTTTGTTTTTGTTCCTCTCTGCAGAGGACTGCAACACAAGGGTGAATCGCTCGGCAGAACAACACAACTTCACCACCAATGAGTGGGACTCCGTGCGGGACGTGTGTGCAGTGTTACACTTCTTCAAGAACTCCACCTACATGGCCAAAACTGATGAAGCCATCATCAGTGTTACTATCCAATTTCTATGCCTGCTTGAAAAAATGCTTCAGGTGATAATGGTTTAGGTGGTGCCACAGGAGGAAAAGGAAGACTAACAGGGACCAGTCACACTATTATCAGATCAGTCATCCACACATGACTCAGAGGGTGGGCCCTGTACCAACAGCAGCCATGTACACAGTAGTTCAGTCATGGGACAGTTTTGGAGGATGGGGAGGAAGAGGAATTCCGTTCACAGGAGGGTGTCACTCAAAGCAGCTCATGGGCGTAAAAGAGTGCAACCCCCAGCCTGTAAACATGGACCATACTGTAATTAGGCCTACATTGGCATTCCTTGTCCTGAATCTGGTGGGGTCATGATTGTCTTTGTTCCTCTCTGCAGGGGGCATCATGGAATACACAAAACTGCAGAGATGGGGCTTCTGGAACATTCTTCATCCTTTGAGCTATGGTTAAGGGGGGTGGGTGTTAGTATCTGTATTCAACAAGAGGGCTGATACCAAAAGAGGTAGAACAATAAGCCACATGGCGAGGATCTGCAGCTGCAGCCAGGTCCTGTGCCATGTATGGAGATTGAAGATCATTTGGCACATGGGATTGTGATATTTCACCACCCTGCTAGATTTGAGGACTGAATCTAGAGTCTATTGTTACATATTCCTTGATGTCGGATTACCGGGTGGTCCCCCTGGATTTGTCTCTTTAGTGTGGCCACTTTGCAGACTCTAAGAAATCTACATTTGGTGTTATAGTTTCCCCATCTCAATAAAAATTGTTGATTGTTAATTGTTGATTCAGTCATCACTGAAGCATGCCTGGGTGGATACAAAGGACCCAAATGATAAACCTCCCATCGAAGACAGTTTGTCATTGCCTCTGAGCAGCCTGGCACACATGAACCAATACATGCTGCTATGCCTGCGCAACAACTGCAGAGTTGCCTGGTTTGTTACCAGTGCTGATTAATGGGTGGCCACCCTGCCGGATCTCTGCTACAAGAACATTGAATGTACCATCCTTACTTCCATCATGAGAGCGGGATCAGAAAATGTGGGAATACAAGTGGAGACTGGTAGATGCACTACTGACGGCACACCCAGGTGACAATGTCATGATCCAGGCCGGAGTTTGTTTCATGTTATTCTCTCCCAGGTCTGGTCATGCTGGGGTTAACTTTCTCTGCCTCGTTTTGGGTTATCTGTGGCTATTTCAGTGTGCTGTGCATGCAGACCCCTTGATACCGTGTTTTTGTCCTCTGCCCATTTACTCTGTTCCTGTGACTTCCCTTTCCTGCCACCCCATTTGTCTTAGTATTCGCACCCTGTTCTTGGACTACTTGGCATGTGACCTGTTATGGCTGGCAATCAGGCAACACAGCGTGCAGTAATCAGCGCACATACAGAGATCTGGCAATAACCAAAAACAATAGGACGAGCTCTGAGACGTGGAATCTCTGTAGACTGCAGTACCTGAACTATCCTCACACAACTATAAGCAGCAGTGGATTGCGCCTATCACTACCTATGCAACTCGGCACTGCCTGAGGAGCTGACTAGCCTGAAGATAGAAATACAAGCCTGACTTACCTCAGAGAAATACCCCAAAGGAATAGGCAGCCCCCCACATATAATGACTGTTAGCAAGATGAAAAGACAAACGTAGGAATGAAATAGATTCAGCAAAGTGAGGCCCGATATTCTAGACAGAGCGAGGATAGCAAAGAGAACTATGCAGTCTACAAAAAACCCTAAAACGAAAACCACGCAAAGGGGCAAAAAGACCCACCGTGCCGAACTAACAGCACGGCGGTGCACCCCTTTGCTTCTCAGAGCTTCCAGCAAAAGTTAATAGCAAGCTGGACAGAAAAAACAGAAAACAAACTAGAAGCACTTATCTAGCAGAGCTGCAGGCCCAAGGAAAGATGCAGTAGCTCAGATCCAACACTGGAACATTGACAAGGAGCAAGGAAGACAGACTCAGGTGGAGCTAAATAGCAAGGCAGCCAACGAGCTCACCAAAACACCTGAGGGAGGAAGCCCAGAGACTGCAATACCACTTGTGACCACAGAAGTGAACTCAGCCACAGAATTCACAACAGTACCCCCCCCTTGAGGAGGGGTCACCGAACCCTCACCAGAACCCCCAGGCCGACCAGGATGAGCCACATGAAAGGCACGAACAAGATCTGGGGCATGGACATCAGAGGCAAAAACCCAGGAATTATCTTCCTGAGCATAACCCTTCCATTTGACCAGATACTGGAGTTTCCGTCTAGAGACACGAGAATCCAAAATCTTCTCCACAATATACTCCAATTCCCCCTCCACCAAAACAGGGGCAGGAGGCTCCACAGATGGAACCATAGGTGCCACGTATCTCCTCAACAACGACCTATGGAATACATTATGTATGGAAAAGGAGTCTGGGAGGGTCAGACGAAAAGACACCGGATTGAGAATCTCAGAAATCCTATACGGACCAATAAAACGAGGTTTAAATTTAGGAGAGGAAACCTTCATAGGAATATGACGAGAAGATAACCAAACCAGATCCCCAACACGAAGTCGGGGTCCCACACGGCGTCTGCGATTAGCGAAAAGCTGAGCCTTCTCCTGGGACAAGGTCAAATTGTCCACTACCTGAGTCCAGATCTGCTGCAACCTGTCCACCACAGAATCCACACCAGGACAGTCCGAAGACTCAACCTGTCCTGAAGAGAAACGAGGATGGAACCCAGAATTGCAGAAAAATGGAGAGACCAAGGTAGCCGAGCTGGCCCGATTATTAAGGGCGAACTCAGCCAACGGCAAAAATGACACCCAATCATCCTGGTCAGCGGAAACAAAACATCTCAGATATGTTTCCAAGGTCTGATTGGTTCGTTCGGTCTGGCCATTAGTCTGAGGATGGAAGGCCGAGGAGAAAGATAGGTCAATGCCCATCCTACCACAAAAGGCTCGCCAGAACCTCGAGACAAACTGGGAACCTCTGTCAGAAACAATATTCTCAGGAATGCCATGTAAACGAACCACATGCTGGAAGAACAAAGGCACCAAATCAGAGGAGGAAGGCAATTTAACCAAGGGCACCAGATGGACCATTTTAGAAAAGCGATCACAGACCACCCAAATGACCGACATTTTTTGAGAAACGGGAAGGTCAGAAATGAAATCCATCGAAATATGTGTCCAAGGCCTCTTCGGGACCGGCAAGGGCAAAAGCAACCCACTGGCACGTGAACAGCAGGGCTTAGCCCTAGCACAAATTCCACAGGACTGCACAAAAGCACGCACATCCCGTGACAGAGATGGCCACCAGAAGGATCTAGCAACCAACTCCCTGGTACCAAAGATTCCTGGATGACCGGCCAGCACCGAACAATGAAGTTCAGAGATAACTTTACTAGTCCACCTATCAGGGACGAACAGTTTCTCGGCCGGACAACGATCAGGTTTATTAGCCTGAAATTTCTGCAACACTCTCCGCAAATCAGGGGAGATGGCAGACACAATGACTCCTTCCTTGAGGATACTCGCCGGCTCAGATAACCCCGGAGAGTCGGGCACAAAACTCCTAGACAGAGCATCCGCCTTCACATTTTTAGAGCCCGGAAGGTATGAAATCACAAAATCAAAACGAGCAAAAAATAACGACCAACGGGCCTGTCTAGGATTCAAGCGCTTGGCAGACTCAAGATAAGTAAGGTTCTTATGATCAGTCAATACCACCACGCGATGCTTAGCACCCTCAAGCCAATGACGCCACTCCTCGAATGCCCACTTCATGGCCAGCAACTCTCGGTTGCCCACATCATAATTACGCTCAGCAGCAGAAAATTTCCTGGAAAAGAAAGCACATGGTTTGAACACTGAGCAACCAGAACCTCTCTGTGACAAAACCGCCCCTGCACCAATCTCAGAAGCATCAACCTCGACCTGGAACGGAAGAGAAACATCAGGTTGACACAACACAGGGGCACAGCAAAAACGACGCTTCAACTCCTGAAAAGCTTCCACGGCAGCAGAAGACCAATTAACCAAATCAGCACCCTTCTTGGTCAAATCGGTCAATGGTCTGGCAATGCTAGAAAAATTACAGATGAAGCGACGATAAAAATTAGCAAAGCCCAGGAATTTCTGCAGACTTTTTAGAGATGTCGGCTGAGTCCAATCCTGGATGGCCTGAACCTTAACCGGATCCATCTCGATAGTAGAAGGGGAAAAGATGAACCCCAAAAATGAAACTTTCTGCACACCGAAGAGACACTTTGATCCCTTCACGAACAAGGAATTAGCACGCAGTACCTGGAAAACCATTCTGACTTGCTTCACATGAGACTCCCAATCATCTGAGAAGATCAAAATGTCATCCAAGTAAACAATCAAGAATTTATCCAGATACTCACGGAAAATGTCATGCATAAAAGACTGAAAAACAGATGGAGCATTGGCAAGTCCGAACGGCATCACCAGATACTCAAAATGACCCTCGGGCGTATTAAATGCCGTTTTCCATTCATCTCCCTGCCTGATTCTCACCAGATTATACGCACCACGAAGATCAATCTTAGTAAACCAACTAGCCCCCTTAATCCGAGCAAACAAGTCAGAAATCAATGGCAAGGGATACTGAAACTTAACAGTGATCTTATTAAGAAGGCGGTAATCAATACACGGTCTTAGCGAACCATCCTTCTTGGCTACAAAAAAGAACCCTGCTCCCAATGGTGACGACGATGGGCGAATATGTCCCTTCTCCAGGGACTCCTTCACATAACTGCGCATAGCGGTGTGTTCAGGTACGGACAAATTAAATAAACGACCCTTAGGGAATTTACTACCAGGAATCAAATCGATAGCACAATCACAATTCCTATGCGGAGGTAGGGCATCAGACTTGGACTCTTCAAATACATCCTGAAAGTCCGACAAGAACTCTGGGATGTCAGAAGGAATGGATGACGAAATAGACAAAAATGGAACATCACCATGTACTCCCTGACAACCCCAGCTGGTTACCGACATAGAGTTCCAATCCAATACTGGATTATGGGTTTGTAGCCATGGCAACCCCAACACGACCACATCATGCAAATTATGCAGTACCAGAAAGCGAATAACTTCCTGATGTGCAGGAGCCATGCACATGGTCAGCTGGGCCCAGTACTGAGGCTTATTCTTGGCCAAAGGTGTAGCATCAATTCCTCTCAACGGAATAGGACACCGCAAAGGCTCCAAGAAAAATCCACAACGTTTAGCATAATCCAAATCCATCAGATTCAGGGCAGCGCCTGAATCCACAAATGCCATGACAGAATACGATGACAAAGAGCACATTAAGGTAATGGACAAAAGGAATTTGGACTGTACAGTACCAATAACGGCAGAGCTATCGAACCGCCTAGTGCGTTTAGGACAATTAGAAATAGCATGAGTAGAATCACCACAATAGAAACACAGTCTGTTCAGACGTCTGTGTTCTTGCCGTTCTACTTTAGTCATAGTCCTGTCGCACTGCATAGGCTCAGGTTTACTCTCAGACAATACCGCCAGATGGTGCACAGATTTACGCTCGCGCAAGCGACGACCGATCTGAATGGCCAAGGACATAGACTCATTCAAACCAGCAGGCATAGGAAATCCCACCATTACATCCTTAAGAGCTTCAGAGAGACCCTTTCTGAACAAAGCCGCTAGTGCAGATTCATTCCACAGAGTAAGTACTGACCACTTCCTAAATTTCTGACAATATACTTCTACATCATCCTGACCCTGGCATAAAGCCAGCAGATTTTTCTCAGCCTGATCCACTGAATTAGGCTCATCGTAAAGCAATCCCAGCGCCTGGAAAAATGCATCAACATTACTCAATGCAGAATCTCCTGGTGCAAGAGAAAACGCCCAGTCCTGTGGGTCGCCGCGCAAAAAAGAAATAATAATCAAAACCTGTTGAATAGGATTACCAGAAGAATGAGGTTTCAAGACCAAAAATAGCTTACAATTATTTCTGAAGCTCAGGAACTTAGTTCTGTCACCAAAAAACAAATCAGGAATCGGAATTCTTGGTTCTAGCATCGATTTCTGATCAATAGTATCTTGAATCTTTTGTACATTTACAACGAGATTATCCATTGAGGAGCACAGAGCCTGAATATCCATGTCCACAGCTGTGTCCTGAAGCACTCTAATGTCTAGGGGGAAAAAAAGACTGAAGACAGAGCTAAGAAAAAAAAATGATGTCAGGATTTCTTTTTTCCCTCTATTGGGAATCATTGGTGTGGCTCCTTGTACTGTTATGGCTGGCAATCAGGCAACACAGCGTGCAGTAATCAGCGCACATACAGAGATCTGGCAATAACCAAAAACAATAGGACAAGCTCTGAGACGTGGAATCTCTGTAGACTGCAGTACCTGAACTATCCTCACACAACTATAAGCAGCAGTGGATTGCGCCTATCACTACCTATGCAACTCGGCACTGCCTGAGGAGCTGACTAGCCTGAAGATAGAAATACAAGCCTGACTTACCTCAGAGAAATACCCCAAAGGAATAGGCAGCCCCCCACATATAATGACTGTTAGCAAGATGAAAAGACAAACGTAGGAATGAAATAGATTCAGCAAAGTGAGGCCCGATATTCTAGACAGAGCGAGGATAGCAAAGAGAACTATGCAGTCTACAAAAAACCCTAAAACGAAAACCACGCAAAGGGGCAAAAAGACCCACCGTGCCGAACTAACAGCACGGCGGTGCACCCCTTTGCTTCTCAGAGCTTCCAGCAAAAGTTAATAGCAAGCTGGACAGAAAAAACAGAAAACAAACTAGAAGCACTTATCTAGCAGAGCTGCAGGCCCAAGGAAAGATGCAGTAGCTCAGATCCAACACTGGAACATTGACAAGGAGCAAGGAAGACAGACTCAGGTGGAGCTAAATAGCAAGGCAGCCAACGAGCTCACCAAAACACCTGAGGGAGGAAGCCCAGAGACTGCAATACCACTTGTGACCACAGAAGTGAACTCAGCCACAGAATTCACAACAGTACCCCCCCCTTGAGGAGGGGTCACCGAACCCTCACCAGAACCCCCAGGCCGACCAGGATGAGCCACATGAAAGGCACGAACAAGATCTGGGGCATGGACATCAGAGGCAAAAACCCAGGAATTATCTTCCTGAGCATAACCCTTCCATTTGACCAGATACTGGAGTTTCCGTCTAGAGACACGAGAATCCAAAATCTTCTCCACAATATACTCCAATTCCCCCTCCACCAAAACAGGGGCAGGAGGCTCCACAGATGGAACCATAGGTGCCACGTATCTCCTCAACAACGACCTATGGAATACATTATGTATGGAAAAGGAGTCTGGGAGGGTCAGACGAAAAGACACCGGATTGAGAACCTCAGAAATCCTATACGGACCAATAAAACGAGGTTTAAATTTAGGAGAGGAAACCTTCATAGGAATATGACGAGAAGATAACCAAACCAGATCCCCAACACGAAGTCGGGGTCCCACACGGCGTCTGCGATTAGCGAAAAGCTGAGCCTTCTCCTGGGACAAGGTCAAATTGTCCACTACCTGAGTCCAGATCTGCTGCAACCTGTCCACCACAGAATCCACACCAGGACAGTCCGAAGACTCAACCTGTCCTGAAGAGAAACGAGGATGGAACCCAGAATTGCAGAAAAATGGAGAGACCAAGGTAGCCGAGCTGGCCCGATTATTAAGGGCGAACTCAGCCAACGGCAAAAATGACACCCAATCATCCTGGTCAGCGGAAACAAAACATCTCAGATATGTTTCCAAGGTCTGATTGGTTCGTTCGGTCTGGCCATTAGTCTGAGGATGGAAGGCCGAGGAGAAAGATAGGTCAATGCCCATCCTACCACAAAAGGCTCGCCAGAACCTCGAGACAAACTGGGAACCTCTGTCAGAAACAATATTCTCAGGAATGCCATGTAAACGAACCACATGCTGGAAGAACAAAGGCACCAAATCAGAGGAGGAAGGCAATTTAACCAAGGGCACCAGATGGACCATTTTAGAAAAGCGATCACAGACCACCCAAATGACCGACATTTTTTGAGAAACGGGAAGGTCAGAAATGAAATCCATCGAAATATGTGTCCAAGGCCTCTTTGGGACCGGCAAGGGCAAAAGCAACCCACTGGCACGTGAACAGCAGGGCTTAGCCCTAGCACAAATTCCACAGGACTGCACAAAAGCACGCACATCCCGTGACAGAGATGGCCACCAGAAGGATCTAGCAACCAACTCCCTGGCACCAAAGATTCCTGGATGACCGGCCAGCACCGAACAATGAAGTTCAGAGATAACTTTACTAGTCCACCTATCAGGGACGAACAGTTTCTCGGCCGGACAACGATCAGGTTTATTAGCCTGAAATTTCTGCAACACTCTCCGCAAATCAGGGGAGATGGCAGACACAATGACTCCTTCCTTGAGGATACTCGCCGGCTCAGATAACCCCGGAGAGTCGGGCACAAAACTCCTAGACAGAGCATCCGCCTTCACATTTTTAGAGCCCGGAAGGTATGAAATCACAAAATCAAAACGAGCAAAAAATAACGACCAACGGGCCTGTCTAGGATTCAAGCGCTTGGCAGACTCAAGATAAGTAAGGTTCTTATGATCAGTCAATACCACCACGCGATGCTTAGCACCCTCAAGCCAATGACGCCACTCCTCGAATGCCCACTTCATGGCCAGCAACTCTCGGTTGCCCACATCATAATTACGCTCAGCAGCAGAAAATTTCCTGGAAAAGAAAGCACATGGTTTGAACACTGAGCAACCAGAACCTCTCTGTGACAAAACCGCCCCTGCACCAATCTCAGAAGCATCAACCTCGACCTGGAACGGAAGAGAAACATCAGGTTGACACAACACAGGGGCACAGCAAAAACGACGCTTCAACTCCTGAAAAGCTTCCACGGCAGCAGAAGACCAATTAACCAAATCAGCACCCTTCTTGGTCAAATCGGTCAATGGTCTGGCAATGCTAGAAAAATTACAGATGAAGCGACGATAAAAATTAGCAAAGCCCAGGAATTTCTGCAGACTTTTTAGAGATGTCGGCTGAGTCCAATCCTGGATGGCCTGAACCTTAACCGGATCCATCTCGATAGTAGAAGGGGAAAAGATGAACCCCAAAAATGAAACTTTCTGCACACCGAAGAGACACTTTGATCCCTTCACGAACAAAGAATTAGCACGCAGTACCTGGAAAACCATTCTGACTTGCTTCACATGAGACTCCCAATCATCTGAGAAGATCAAAATGTCATCCAAGTAAACAATCAAGAATTTATCCAGATACTCACGGAAAATGTCATGCATAAAAGACTGAAAAACAGATGGAGCATTGGCAAGTCCGAACGGCATCACCAGATACTCAAAATGACCCTCGGGCGTATTAAATGCCGTTTTCCATTCATCTCCCTGCCTGATTCTCACCAGATTATACGCACCATGAAGATCAATCTTAGTAAACCAACTAGCCCCCTTAATCCGAGCAAACAAGTCAGAAATCAATGGCAAGGGATACTGAAACTTAACAGTGATCTTATTAAGAAGGCGGTAATCAATACACGGTCTTAGCGAACCATCCTTCTTGGCTACAAAAAAGAACCCTGCTCCCAATGGTGACGACGATGGGCGAATATGTCCCTTCTCCAGGGACTTCTTCACATAACTGCGCATAGCGGTGTGTTCAGGTACGGACAAATTAAATAAACGACCCTTAGGGAATTTACTACCAGGAATCAAATCGATAGCACAATCACAATTCCTATGCGGAGGTAGGGCATCAGACTTGGACTCTTCAAATACATCCTGAAAGTCCGACAAGAACTCTGGGATGTCAGAAGGAATGGATGACGAAATAGACAAAAATGGAACATCACCATGTACTCCCTGACAACCCCAGCTGGTTACCGACATAGAGTTCCAATCCAATACTGGATTATGGGTTTGTAGCCATGGCAACCCCAACACGACCACATCATGCAAATTATGCAGTACCAGAAAGCGAATAACTTCCTGATGTGCAGGAGCCATGCACATGGTCAGCTGGGCCCAGTACTGAGGCTTATTCTTGGCCAAAGGTGTAGCATCAATTCCTCTCAACGGAATAGGACACCGCAAAGGCTCCAAGAAAAATCCACAACGTTTAGCATAATCCAAATCCATCAGATTCAGGGCAGCGCCTGAATCCACAAACGCCATGACAGAATACGATGACAAAGAGCACATTAAGGTAATGGACAAAAGGAATTTGGACTGTACAGTACCAATAACGGCAGAGCTATCGAACCGCCTAGTGCGTTTAGGACAATTAGAAATAGCATGAGTAGAATCACCACAATAGAAACACAGTCTGTTCAGACGTCTGTGTTCTTGCCGTTCTACTTTAGTCATAGTCCTGTCGCACTGCATAGGCTCAGGTTTACTCTCAGACAATACCGCCAGATGGTGCACAGATTTACGCTCGCGCAAGCGACGACCGATCTGAATGGCCAAGGACATAGACTCATTCAAACCAGCAGGCATAGGAAATCCCACCATTACATCCTTAAGAGCTTCAGAGAGACCCTTTCTGAACAAAGCCGCTAGTGCAGATTCATTCCACAGAGTAAGTACTGACCACTTCCTAAATTTCTGACAATATACTTCTACATCATCCTGACCCTGGCATAAAGCCAGCAGATTTTTCTCAGCCTGATCCACTGAATTAGGCTCATCGTAAAGCAATCCCAGCGCCTGGAAAAATGCATCAACATTACTCAATCCAGAATCTCCTGGTGCAAGAGAAAACGCCCAGTCCTGTGGGTCGCCGCGCAAAAAAGAAATAATAATCAAAACCTGTTGAATAGGATTACCAGAAGAATGAGGTTTCAAGACCAAAAATAGCTTACAATTATTTCTGAAGCTCAGGAACTTAGTTCTGTCACCAAAAAACAAATCAGGAATCGGAATTCTTGGTTCTAGCATCGATTTCTGATCAATAGTATCTTGAATCTTTTGTACATTTACAACGAGATTATCCATTGAGGAGCACAGAGCCTGAATATCCATGTCCACAGCTGTGTCCTGAAGCACTCTAATGTCTAGGGGGAAAAAAAGACTGAAGACAGAGCTAAGAAAAAAAAATGATGTCAGGATTTCTTTTTTCCCTCTATTGGGAATCATTGGTGTGGCTCCTTGTACTGTTATGGCTGGCAATCAGGCAACACAGCGTGCAGTAATCAGCGCACATACAGAGATCTGGCAATAACCAAAAACAATAGGACGAGCTCTGAGACGTGGAATCTCTGTAGACTGCAGTACCTGAACTATCCTCACACAACTATAAGCAGCAGTGGATTGCGCCTATCACTACCTATGCAACTCGGCACTGCCTGAGGAGCTGACTAGCCTGAAGATAGAAATACAAGCCTGACTTACCTCAGAGAAATACCCCAAAGGAATAGGCAGCCCCCCACATATAATGACTGTTAGCAAGATGAAAAGACAAACGTAGGAATGAAATAGATTCAGCAAAGTGAGGCCCGATATTCTAGACAGAGCGAGGATAGCAAAGAGAACTATGCAGTCTACAAAAAACCCTAAAACGAAAACCACGCAAAGGGGCAAAAAGACCCACCGTGCCGAACTAACAGCACGGCGGTGCACCCCTTTGCTTCTCAGAGCTTCCAGCAAAAGTTAATAGCAAGCTGGACAGAAAAAACAGAAAACAAACTAGAAGAACTTATCTAGCAGAGCTGCAGGCCCAAGGAAAGATGCAGTAGCTCAGATCCAACACTGGAACATTGACAAGGAGCAAGGAAGACAGACTCAGGTGGAGCTAAATAGCAAGGCAGCCAACGAGCTCACCAAAACACCTGAGGGAGGAAGCCCAGAGACTGCAATACCACTTGTGACCACAGAAGTGAACTCAGCCACAGAATTCACAACAGTGACCTAGCTTGTCTTCTGACTTGTTTGACTGTCTCTCGTCTCTGTTATCTCTGCTCCTGTCTGGCTCTGATTTCTCAAACAAAAAGGCAGCACACTGTAGCACCAAACTTGAAAAACATGAAATGTGAAAATTGAATTGCATTACTGCACTAGAAATATGAAAAATTGAGAAAGTTTAGAGCATAAATTGGAGAATTCATGTGTACTTAGTAGCCACGATAAGGCATTTCTCGTTTACTAGGACCTAGCAATGCCTTTCCTCGCTTAGAGCAAAGTCTTCATCTGTATGGGAACATAAATCATCTGTTAGACTAAAATCTATATCTCTGTGGAGGGGTAGTGGTGCTGCTGGGCTAAAAGGCAGAGTGCTCAGTCAGAAGGCTAATGAATACAAACTTCAAAAAACTGACCGTCACATCTAAACATAGACTAAGTGTGAACAGGTGCTACCAAGTACATATGAATTGGCCAATTTATGCGCTAAACTTTCTCATATTTCTAGTGCAGTAATGCAATTCAATTTTCACATTTCATGTTTGCAAGTTTTGGCGCTACAGAGTGCTGCTTTTTTGATTGCGAGTATATGAGTTGGTGACTCTAGGTTCATCACCTGTTCACACTTAGTCTAGCACTATGACCTTTTTACAGCCACTTTACAGCAGCAAAAATGAGGGTCCTCATTGACTTCTATTGGGTGTGAGTTTCGGGTCGAGTTCGGGTCAAGATCTGATGGCCGAACCAAACTTTGGTCTACAGTTCTACCAAACACAAACATCTAGATCACATGAAGTAATTATTCCCCTCTACTCCTCCTTGGTCAGGCCTCATCTGGAATACAATGTCCATTTCCAGGCACCACATTTTAAAAAAGACATTGAAAAAATTGGAGCAAGTTCAGAGAACAGCTACCAGGATGGTGAGTGGACTGCAAAGTATGTCCTACAAGGAACGATTGAAAGATGTGGGAATGTTTAGATTGCAAAAAAAGGCTAGGAGGAGACTTAATAGCAGTCTACAAATATCTGAAGGGATGTCACCATGTAGAAGGATCATCCTTATTAGAGATGAGCGAACTTGCTTGGAAAACGTTCGGCAATATCAATTTCGGCACAAACATTGCACATTTGGATTCGTCTTCGGTTTCCCAAGCATTTTTACTCGAAATAGGAAAAATTCGGTTACAGTTCAGTTAATCATTATGTTTCCACTAATGCTATTATTATGACATTGCCTAGGATAGTGGGGCAGTATGACAGTCACATAGTTACATAGTTATTAAGGTTGAAGGAAGACTATAAGTCTATCTAGTTCAACCCATAGACTAACCTAACATGCCCTAACATGTTGATCCAGAGGAAGGCAAAAAAAAACCATGTGGCAAAGTATAAGCTCCACATTGGGGAAAAAAATTCCTTCCCGACTCCACATACGGCAATGAGACTAGTTCCCTGGATCAACGCCCTATCAAGGAATCTAGTATATATACCCTGTACCATTATACTCTTCCAGAAAGGTATCCAGTCCCCTCTTACATTTAAGTAATGAATCACACATTACAACATCATACGGCAGAGAGTTCCATAGTCTCACTGCTCTTACAGTAAAGAATCCGCGTCTGTTATTATGCTTAAACCTTTTTTCCTCCAGACGTAGAGGATGCCCCCTTGTCCCTGTTTCAGGTCTATGATTAAAAAGATCATCAGAAAGGTCTTTGTACTTTCCCCTCACATATTTATACATCAAAATAAGATCACCCCTTAGTCTTCGTTTTTCCAAACTAAATAGCCCCAAGTGTAATAACCTATCTTGGTATTGAAGACCCCCCAGTCCTCTAATAACCTTGGTTGCTCTTCTCTGCACCCGCTCTAGTTCAGCTATGTCTTTCTTATACACCGGAGACTAGAACTGTGCACAGTATTCTAAGTGTGGTCGAACTAGTGACTTGTATAGAGATAAAATTATGTTCTCCTCATGAGCATCTATGCCTCTTTTAATGCATCCCATTATTTTATTTGCCTTTGTAGCAGCTGCCTGACACTGGCCACTGAATATGAGTTTGTCATCCACCCATACACCCAGGTCTTTTTCATTGACGGTTTTGCCCAGAGTTTTAGAATTAAGCACATAATTATACATCTTATTACTTCTACCCAAGTGCATGACCTTACATTTATCCCCATTAAAGCTCATTTGCCATTTATCAGCCCAAGCTTCTAGTTTACATAAATCATCCTGTAATATAAAATTGTCCTCCTCTGTATTGATTACCCTGCAGAGTTTAGTGTCATCTGCAAATATTGAAATTCTACTCTGAATGCCCCCTACAAGGTCATTAATAAATATGTTAAAAAGAAGAGGGCCCAATACTGACCCCGGTGGTACCCCACTGCTAACCGCTACCCAGTCCGAGTGTGCTCCATTAATAACCACCCTTTGTTTCCTATCCCTGAGCCAGCTCTCAACCCACTTGCACATATTTTCCCCTATCCCCATTATTCTCATTTTATGTATCAACCTTTTGTGTGGCACCGTATCAAAAGCTTTTGAAAAGTCCATATACACTACATCCACTGGGTTCCCTTGGTCCAATCCGGAACTTACCTCTTCATAGAAACTGATCAAATTAGTCTGACATGAACGGTCCCTAGGAAACCCATGCTGATACTGGGTCATGAGGTTAGTCCTCTTCAGATACTCCAGTATAGCATTCCTTAGAATGCCCTCCAGGATTTTACCCACAGTAGAGGTTAAGCTTACTGGCCTATAATTTCCGAGTTCAGTTTTTGTCCCCTTTTTGAATATTGGCACCACATTTGCTATACGCCAGTCCTGTGGTACAGACCCTGTTATTATGGAGTCTTTAAAGAATAAAAATAATGGTCTATCAATGACTGTACTTAATTCCTGCAGTACTCGAGGATGTATCCCATCCGGGCCCGGAGATTTGTCAATTTTAGTGATTTTTAGACGCCTCTGCACTTCCTGCTGGGTTAAGCAGGTGACATTTAGTTGTGAATTTTTATCACTAGTCATTTTGTCTGCCATGGGATTTTCTTCTCTAAATACTGATGAAAAAAAGTCATTTAGCATATTGGCTTTTTCCTCATCCTCATCCACCATTTCACCCAGACTATTTTTAAGGGGGCCAACACTATCATTTTTTAGTTTCTTACTATTTATGTAGTTAAAGAATATTTTAGGATTATTTTTACTCTCTCTGGCAATGAGTCTCTCTGCCTCAATCTTTGCTGCATTGATTTGCTTTTTACAGAATTTATTTAATTTTTTGTATTTATTTAATGCCTCCTCACTACCTACTTCCTTTAATTCTCTAAATGCTTTCTTTTTGTCACTTATTGCGCCCCTTACAGCTCTATCTAGCCATATTGGTTTCCTCCTATTTCTAGTATGTTTATTCCCATACGGTTTATACTGTGCACAGGTCCTATCCAGGATGCTAATAAATGTCTCCCATTTTCTTTGTGTATTTTTGTGTCTCAGGATATCGTCCCAGTTAATTGCACCAAGATCCTCTCTCATCCGTTGGAAATTTGCCCTCCTGAAGTTTAGTGTCCGTGTAACCCCTCTACTACACATCTTATTAAAGGATACATGAAAACTTATTATTTTGTGATCGCTATTTCCCAAGTGACCCCCAACCCTTATATTTGCTATACGGTCTGGCCTGTTGGTTAATATTAGGTCTAGCAGTGCCCCCCTTCTTGTTGGGTCCTGAACCAGTTGTGAAAGGTAATTGTCTCTCATAGTTGTCAAAAACCGATTACCTTTGCTGGAACTGCAGGTTTCTGTTCCCCAATCTATTTCAGGGTAGTTGAAGTCCCCCATAATAATGACTTCCCCTTGAGTTGCAGCTTCATCTATTTGCTTTACGAGGATATTCTCCATTGCTTCCATTATTTTTGGAGATTTATAACAAACCCCTATCAGTAATTTATTATTTTTTCCCCCTCCCCTTATCTCCACCCACAGGGATTCTACATTTTCATTAAATTCACCTATATTATCACGCAGGATGGGTTTTAAGGATGATTTTACATATAGACACACCCCTCCCTCTCGCTTATCTGCACGGTCATTTCTGAACAGGCTATAGCCCTGCAAGTTAACAGCCCAGTCATGGCTCTCATCCAGCCATGTTTCAGATATCCCTACCATATCATAATTATGCTCCAACAACATTAGTTCTAATTCGTCCATTTTGTTGGCGAGGCTTCTGGCATTAGTATACATGCACTTGATGTTCCTCTCTGTACCTCTATTTCTTAAATTATTAACTGTTCTAACCCCACCCCCATGCCACCGCCACCCCCAACTTCCTTATTTGTGCCCAGGTCTCTATCTGCACTATCTTCCCCTCATATAAAATGAATACCCTCCCCAGCAATTCCTAGTTTAAACACTCCTCCAACCTTCTAGCCATTTTCTCCCCCAGCACAGCTGCACCTTCCCCATTAAGATGCAGCCCGTCTCTAGCGTAGAGCCTGTAGCCAACTGAGAAGTCGGCCCAGTTCTGAAGGAACCCAAACCCCTCCTTCCTACACCAATTCTTGAGCCACTTATTAACCTCCCTAATCTCCCATTGCCTCTCTGGCATGATGAGTGGGAGGACATGTTTGATGAGGGGAGAGGGTGCGTCTAGGTCAGAGGAGATGCGGGTTGAAAATTTTTAAAAAAATTTTTTTCTTTAATAACTTAATGTGTGTACATTATGGCAGTCAACCAGGGTGCAGAAACCATCCACAACATCATGACACAAGGTCTTCTGTGATTGGCTGCAGAAGTCAAATGTCCTTGCCCATATAAAAAAGCAAACATCTTGTTTTGCTGGTACAATTTTCTCAGTGTCACAGTGCAGTGAGACCACTCCTGCTAACACTTCTGCTGAAAGTGAACTTGCCAGTTACACACATGGTCAAAATTGTTGGTACACCTCGTTTAATGACAGAAAAACCCACAATGGTCACAGAAATAACTTGAATCTGACAAATGTAATAATAAATAAAAGATCTATGAAAATTAACAAATGAAAGTCAGACATTGCTTTTGAACCATGCTTCCACAGAATTAAAAAAATAAATAAATAAAACTCATGAAATAGGCCTGAACAGAAATGATGGTACCCCTGAAAATAATGTGACAAAAGGGACATGTTAAATGAAGGTGTGTCCACTAACTAGCATATCAAATGTCTACAATCTTGGAATCAGTGAGTGGGCCTGTATATAGGGCTACAGATACTCAATGTGATGTTTGGTGACATGGTGTGTATCACAAATAACATGGACCAGAGGAAGCGAAGGAAAGAGTTGTCTTTCAGATTTCTGTCAGATTAGAAAGAAAACTATAGGCAAAGATGTTAAAGGTAAAAGTTATAAGACCATCTCCAAGTAGCTTGATGTTCCTTTGACTACAGTTGCACATATTATTAAGAAATTTAAGATCCATGAGACTGTCGCCAACCTCCCTGGACATGGCCGCAGGAGGAGAATTGATGGCAATGACAAATCAAAGAGATGGATAATACGAATGGTTTCAATAAAGCCCAGAAAAACTTCTAAACAGATTAAAGGTCAACATCAAGCTCAAGGAACATCAGTGTCAGAGGGTACCATCCGCTGTTGTATGAGCCAAAGTGAACTTCATGGGAGACGACCAAGGAGGACACCATTGTTGAAAAAAATCATAAAAAAGCCAGACTAGAATTTGCCAAACTACATGATGACAAGCAACAAAGCTTCAGGGGTAATGTCCTATGGACAGATGAGACAAAAATGGAACTTTTTGGCAAGCCATATCGGCTTTATGTTCACAGAAGGAAAAATGAAGCAAATCAAGAAAAGAACACTGTCAATACTGTGAAACATGGAGGAGGCTCTGTTATGTTCTGGGGCTGCTTTGCTGCATCTGGCACAGGGTGTCTAGAATCTGTGCAGGGTACAATGAAATATCAAGACTATGAAGGGATTCTAGAGAGAAATGTGCTGACCAGTGTCAGAAAGCTTGGTCTCAGTCGCAGGTCATGGGTCTTGCAACAGGATAATGACCCAAAACAAACAGTTAAAAATAGCTAAGAATGGCTAAGAGGAAATCATTGGACTATTCTGAAGTGGCCTTCTATGAGCCCTGATCTAAATCCTATTGAGCATCTTTGGAAAGAGCTGAAACATGCCGTCTGCAAAAGGCAACCTTCAAACACGAGACAACTGGAGCAGTTTGCTCTTGAGGAGCGGGCCAAAATGCCTGTCGAGATGTGCTGAAATCTCATTTACAGTTACAGGAATCGTTTGATTGCAGTGATTGCTTCAAAAGGTTGTGCAACAAAATATTAAGTTAAGGGTTAAGTTTTATTTTTTTTTTTAAATTCTGTAGAAGCATGGTTAAAAAGCAATGTCTGACTTTCATTTGTTCATTTTCATAGATTTTTTTATCCATTATTACTTTTTTCAGATTCAAGTTATTTCTGTGACCATTGTGGGTTTTTCTGTCATTAACCCCTTACTGGCTCCCCTGCTTTGATGCAGGGCTCCGCGGTGAGCCCGCACCACAGCCGGGACATGTCAGCTGTTTTGAACAGCTGACATGTGCCCGTAATAGGCGCGGGCAGAATCGCGATCTGCCCGCACCTATTAACTAGTTAAATGCCGCTGTCAAACGCAGACAGCGGCATTTTACTACCGCTTCCGGCCGGGCGGCCGGAAATGACGTCATCGCCGACCCCCGTCACATGATCGGGGGTCGGCGATGCTTGTGAATGGTAACCATAGAGGTCCTTGAGACCTCTATGGTTACTGATTGCCCGTCGCTGTGAGCGCCACCCTGTGGTCGGCGCTCACAGCACACGTGCAATTCTGCTACATAGCAGCGATCAGCAGATCGCTGCTATGTAGCAGAGCCGATCGTGCTATGCCTGCTTCTAGCCTCTCATGGAGGCTATTGAAGCATGGCAAAAGTTAAAAAAAAAAGTTTAAAAAAATGTGAAAAAAATAAAAAAAACATAAAAGTTTAAATCACCCCCCTTTCGCCCCAATCAAAATAAATCAATAAAAAAAAATCAAATCTACGCATATTTGGTATCGCCGCGCTCAGAATCGCCCGATCTATCAATTAAAAAAAAGTATTAACCTGATCGCTAAACAGCGTAGCGGGAAAAAAATTCGAAACGCCAGAATTACGTTTTTTTGGTCGCCGCGACATTGCATTAAAATGCAATAACGGGCGATCAAAAGAACGTATCTGCACCGAAATGCTATCATTAAAAACGTCATCTCGGCACGCAAAAAATAAGCCCTCAACCGACCCCAGATGATGAAAAATGGAGACGCTACGAGTATCGGAAAATGGCGCAATTTTTTTTTTTTTATTTTTTTTAGCAAAGTTTGGAATTTTTTTTCACCACTTAGATAAAAAATAACCTAGTCATGTTTGGTGTCTATGAACTCGTAATGACCTGGAGAATCATAATGTCAGGTCAGTTTTAGCATTTAGTGAACCTAGCAAAAAAGCCAAACAAAAAACCAATGTGGGATTGCACTTTTTTTGCAATTTCACCGCACTTGGAATTTTTTTCCCGTTTTCTAGTACACGACATGCTAAAACCAATGATGTCGTTCAAAAGTACAACTCGTCCCGCAAAAAAATAAGCCCTCACATGGCCAAATTGACAGAAAAATAAAAAAGTTATGGCTCTGGGAAGGAGGGGAGCGAAAAACGAACACGGAAAAACGAAAAATCCCCCGGTCATGAAGGAGTTAAACGAGGGGCACCAACAATTTTGACCACATGTGTACTACATAGGATTCTGTCCTGTCTGAAATTGAACTTCCAGCATCTAAATAGATTATGCTAAAACTGTGTTGAAGTCTCAGGAGGCCCGATTTGCTAATCTAAATCGCTAGTGATAAAACTGTGTTGCATTGAGAAATCAGAAAACCACATTTCCACGTAAAAATCGTTAGGCCTAACAGTGGAGTTCAATCAGGCAGCCAAATTTGCTAATCCAAAGCACTAGTGATAAAACTGTATTGCAGTGAGAAATCAAAAGGCCAGATTTCCACTTAAAATTTATTAGGCTCAATATTGGGATTCAGCCAGGAGGCCCAATTTGCTAATCCAAATCTTTAGTGATAAAATTGTGTTGCAGTGAGAAATCAGAAGGCCAGATTTCCACTTAAAAATCATTAGGCCTAATATTGGGGTTCAGCCAGGAGGCCCAATTTGCTAATACAAATCGTTGGTGATAAAACTGTGCTGCAGGGAGAACTCAGGAGGCCATATTTCCACTTAAAAATTCTTAGGCTTTATATTGGGGTTCAACCAGGCTCAAAACGCGTCCAGTCGGGTGTTGGTCGCTCTCCTTTACCCACCATACCGGTCATGTCTCAGCAGCATTTTAATGTGAACTAATAAAGTTTCTACATTTTATTCCTGGAGCTGGAACTACATCTTTTTTCTCTACACGTTGACCAGTGTTGTGGCAGCAACACTTTGTTTCCGTGCTCGGACTGATACTTACCACATCGGACAGATGAATAAGGGTGAGCTGAAATATACCTTTTTTTTTTCTGTGTTCAACCAGGCTGCCCAATTTCCTAACCCAAATCGTTAGTGATAAAACTGTGTTGCTGTGAGAAACCAGAAGGCCAGATTTCCACTTAAAAATCATTAGTCCTAATATTGAGTTTCATCCAGGAGGTCAAATCTGCTAATACAAACAGTTTGTGATAAAACTGTGTTGCAGTGAGAAATCAGAAGGCCTAATTTTTACTTAAAAATCATTAGGCCTAATATTGGGGTTCAGCCAGGAGGCTCAATTTGCTAATTCAAATCGTTAGTGATAAGACTGTGTTGCAGTAAAAAATCTGTAAAAGGGGCTAACGTTAAAGATGACACATTTTCTTTTTATTTTAGGAAAAAAATATATGTATGTATTTTCATATGTACATCTTAAAAAATACAAAACAGAAAATGAGTAGAAACAAAAGTTTGGGCACCCACCATGTTTAGTACCTAGTAGCACCCCCTTTTGTAAGTATCACAGCTTATAAATGCCTTTCAATTCTTGTTTGCGGAATTTTCATACATTCTTCCTTGGAAAATTCTCCCAATTCTGTGAGATTCATGAGTCATCTTGCATGCACTGTTATTTTGAGGTCTAGCCGCAAATTTTCAATGATGTTCAGATTAGAGGACTGTGAGGGCCATTGCAAAACCTTCAGCTTGTTCCTTTTGAGGTAGTCTATTGTGGATTTTGACATGTGTTTAGTATCACTATCTGTTACAGATCTGCAACACAGGACTAAGGTAGAAGGGGGAAAACTGACCCTGCACTATGACTAGGCTGAAGCTCTATGATGGAGTGGGCGACCAATTCCTTGCAAATAGACCCACTGAAGATATTAGGTTAATCTCAAGCGAAGACCTAAAGATAAGGGGAAGGGGTTCTCTAAAAGAACTAAGGACTGGGTACAAAAACAGGTCACCTCATAGTAGAAAACACAGAGAAGGCTGCAGAAATCAATAGAAAACAGAAACTAAGGCTAGCAGAACCAGAGGTACCAGCACTGCACAAATAGCACACACAGAACACAAAGCAAAGCACCAAGCTAGAGCTCAAGCAGATTAACGCTGTTGTACAGCAAGGAATGGGAGGCATGTGCTGGTGATACAAACACCTGACCCAAGACAAACCCAGCACCAGAGGAAAAAGACCAGCATCCAGAACTCCACAAGAAAATGGTAGATAGTCACAAACTAAACAGATTCTAACACTATCCATTTGTAGAAGATATCCCTTTTTCAATTTCAGCTTTTTTACAGATGATGCTATGTTTGTGACAAGAATTTTTAAAAATTTAATTGAATCTATTCTTCCTTTTACTTGTAAAATGTTCCCGTGCCATTGACTGCAACACAACCCAAAAGCATGTTGGATCCACCCCCGTGCTTAATGGTTGGCGAGATGTTCTTTTCCTGAAATTTTGGGCCCTTTTTTCTCCACACATACCTTTGATCATTGTTGCCAAAGAGTTATATTTTAATCTCATCGATCCACAGGACTTGTTTCCAAAATGCATCAGGCTTGTTTAGATATTCTTAAGCATACTTCTGAATTGTATAAAGAGGATGCAGGAGAGGTTTTCTTCTGATGACTCTTCCATGAAGGCCTTATTTGAGCAGGTGCCTCTGAACAGTAGAACAATGTACCATAACCCCAGAGTCTACTAAATCTTTCTGCAGGTCTTTTGCAGTCAAACAGGGGTTCTCATTTGCCTTTCTAGCAATCCTGTGAGCAATTCTCACTGAAATTTTGCTTGGTCTTCCAGACCATATCTTGACCTTTACTGTTCCTGTTAACTGCCATTTCTTAATTACATTTAGTACTGAGGAAAGGACAACTTGAAAATTCTTTGCTATCTCCTTAAAGCCTTCTCATGCTTTTTGAGCCTCTACTATATTCATTTTCAGACTGCTAGGCAGCTGCTTAGAAGACCCGTGGCTGCCGTTTTTGGCACAATGTTAGAGAAGGCTGGGTAACCTGCCCCCTATGATATATAATGAATATTATGTATATTGAGAAAAAAAGTCACCTGCACTGGAGCATGGTCATATGGGCAATGTGAAGTTAATTATTTTATTATAATGGTGCGGACCTGAGAGTGTCTGTAGGTTAATCAGCACAATCCTGCTAACAGGTTCCCTTTAAGTTCTGAAACTTTGGTTAAAGTTATTTGAGCACACAAATTTCCAATGGTGCCCAAATTTTTGCATTGGTTTATTTTCCTTTTTGGTTATATTTAAAATATAAAAAATGATAATATATTTTTTTGCCTAAAATACAAAGGATATGTGTCATCTTTACTTTTAACGCATTTAGAGATCATTTTATCTTCAGTTTGTTTAGCTGTTCACAATAACAGTAATTTTGACCAGAGGTGCCCGAACTTTTACATGCCAGTGTATTTTAATTAACCCCTTAAGCCCCGGAGGTATTTTAATTTTTGCATTTTTGTATTTTGCTCCCCTTCCTCCCAGAGCCATAACTTTTTTATTGGTGGTAAAAAAAAAATGCCAAAATTTGTTTAAAAAAATTGCACCATTTTCCGATACCCGTAGTGTCTACATTTTTCGTAGTGTCTACATTTTTCGTGATCTGGGTTGGGTGAGGGCTTATTTTTTGCGCGCCTAGCTGACTTTTTCAATTATACCATTTTGGTGCAGATTTGATCTTTTGATTGCCCATTATTGCATTTTAATCCAATTTTGCAGCGGCCAGAAAAACATAATTCTGGCGTTTTTACTTTTTTTCTCTGTTTAACGATCAGGTAAAAAAAATTTTATTATGATAGATCGGGCGATTCTGAATGCGGCGATACCAAAAATGTGTATTTTTTTTTTAATTGTTTTATTTTGAATGGGGAAAATGGGAGGTGATTTGAACTTTTATATATATTTTTTTTATATTTTAAAAACATTTTTTTTTACTTTTTGCATGCTTCAATAGTCTCAACGGGAGATTAGAAGCTGTGGTTGTCTGATCGGCTCTGCTACATACAGATGATGATCAGATCGCCTGCATGTAGCAGAAATGCTCACTTGCTTTGAGCGCCGACCACAAGGTGATGACCACCATAGAGGTCTACTGGAGACCTCTGGTTGTTATGTCAACCCATCGGTGACCTGCGATCACATGACGGGGTCATCGATGGGTGGAATTTCAGGTGCGCTTGCCGGAAGCGTGAGTTAAGTGCCACTGTCAGAGATTGATAGCAGCATTTAATGGGTTAATAGCAGCGGGTGGATCGTTGGAGCTCGCAGCAAACAGGGGCAGTCCGGCATCGGCGTACTATTATGCCCGATGACAGAAAGGGGTTAAAAAGTTCCTATCATTCCAACTGTACTCTATACTAACTGCTTAATTTTTTTAAATATACTTTGTAGTGCAGTGCTTACTGTATGTGTTGGGGACACTCACTTGACAATGGGTTTAAGGCACACAGGAATGTTTTCTCGCTTAAACAGTCCATGCGCATGCGATTTATTTAGACTCAGCATAAACCACTGTAGGCCATGTTACACATCACAGACCTACCACATAGTCCATAGCACTTCACAGTACACGGCTTTACATCGCAGTCACTAAACACGCTGGACTTCGCTTTGTCCAGTTACCGTGGGCAACAGCACACCGTACCAATGTCTCTCACAACTTTATTCCATGACACATGACATTAGATTGCAGTCTCTAAACATGCTGAACCTCACTTCGTACAGTTACCGTGGAAGACTGTACAGTTCATTGACTGACCCTCGTCAGTGCACACAGTCCCCCATACTCTGGGTTACTTTCCAGGAGCTCCGCTCCACACCCTGACTTCTTGTCAGTCCTAGGTTCCAGGAAAAGCTGCCTAACTGGGATCACCGTCCCAGATGATGACTTGCTCCACAGGCCACCCAACGGTTCCAGACCCTCAGAAGGTCGGTAGCTTCCCCAATGCAGTTAGCCATCACAGACTCTGCAGGTACATGCTCCACCCTGTGCTCTTCAGGAATCCGTCCCCTCGTTGGACCTTCCAACTCAGAGACCATCCAGGTACATGGCCTCACCATGTGCTCTTCAGGAATCCGGTCCACTCACAGACCTTCCAACACAGAGACACCTGTCCTCTTTCAGGACCTTACAACACAGATCATGTGACCACTAGTGTTGAGCATTCCGATACCGCAAGTATCGAGTATCGGCCGATATTTGCGGTATCGGAATTCCGATACCAAGTTCCGATATTTTTGTGATATCGGGAATCAGTATCGGGATTTAGATTAATGTGTAAAATAAAGAATAAAAATAAAAAATATTGATATACTTACCCTCGGACGGGCCCTGGTTGTCACTGCTGCAATCGCCATGTTTTCCTTCCTATGAATGAGCTTGTTAAGTACCTTCGATGACGTCGCGGCTTGTGATTAGTCACTGAGCAGTCATGTGACCGCTCACGCAACCAATCACAAGCCGCGACGTCATCGAAAGTACTTAACGCGCTCATTCCTAAGAATAAGGACCTTCAAAGATGTCGCGGCTTGTGATTGGTCGTGTGAGCGGTCACATGACCGCTCAGCGACCAATCACAAGCCGCGACGCCATCGAAGGTCATTAAAGCGCTCATTCTTAGGAAGAAAAGCATGGCGATTGCAGCGGTGACAACCAGGGCCCGTCCGAGGGTAAGTATATCAATATTTTTTATTTTTATTCTTTATTTTACACATTAATATGGATCCCAGGGCCTGAAGGAGAGTTTCCTCTCCTTCAGACCCTGGGAACCATTACGGATACCTTACGATATTTGTGTCCCATTGACTTGTATTGGTATCTTATATCGGTATCGGCGATATCTGATATTTTTCGGATATCGGCCGATACCATCCGATACCGATACTTTCAAATATCGGACGGTATCGCTCAACACTAGTGACCGCACCACAGTCACATTATGTAGCTGAAACCACCCCCCATAGGTGGGAGGTGTGTGTGGTTAGCCTGTCCCACCCAGCTCTCCAGCTAACTCTGTATGCCCCCTTTATAAACAAAAACAAGGCTCATGGAACCACAGGTCCCAGAGCAACTTTTCAAGCTTACAGCGCAGAGGACCTTCTCCTCTGCAACACATTCCGGCCATTTACAACAATGCTGGTCACTGTCTCACAAATTCCACTGTGATGATGCTTTGTTGATAATTACAGTGCGTACCAGGATACGTAAATGAGTTTCGTACAGGTGAAATCCATGTTTTAAGAAGATTCTTTTTTTTTGCTCACCTACTAAATTTTGGCATGTATTACCCTATGGAACACTGAATTAATCACCAGGTTTTTTTTCTAATCTTACCTTGTAAGACATTCATCCATCCCTAGGAAAATTTCATCTTCTATGAAGTATTCAGTCACTGGAGTTTTCACAATTTATTGTGTAGCAACATTTAATCAAAATTGATTTGAGACACTGAACATCAAAAAGGCTCCTAACTGTCAAAATAAACACACCTCTACATTCACAAAAATCATTATATAAAATATAACTGAATGCATAATTATCCAATTGAAATCAGTATTCTGCAGAGGCAATTTTGACAGCAATTATAACCCTGAGTCTGTGTGGATAAGGTCTCTGAGTTTTTCAGATTTAGGTAATTCAATTTTTTACAATAATTTTTATAAAACTGCTCATGCTCTTTCAAGATGCATGCAAATGTGAGTGGATAACTACTCTTAAATCTTGTCATTATTTCTTAGTTAAATTGTAGTGTGGACTTAACTGAAACTATTTCAGCTTACTAACATTCATGTTCATTCCTGAATTTGGCATTAGCATATCTCTCCCCAGAGCAATGAAAAATTGGCTTGCAGAGATTCTATGCCACATCACATCTATTCTTGCCTTAAGTGGTTTCTATCCACATGAGCACTTTTCCCTTTTTCTCATCAATACACAGCTCACATGCGCTATTCACTACTTAAAGTGCACCGTTCACCACTTTTGGCATGTTCAACTGGCAACCCTATCATAAAAGGGTTCAATAAAATGTAGTTTTATTTCTGCTCACCGTTGTGGAGTTATTGGCGTGTGAATTTAAAGGTGCCTAAAATTCTAATCTCCCCTTCAGCCAACAGAGATTATTCTTTAAGGCATTTACTTTTTTCCCTGTATGACATTGCCCAGTCATAAGAAGGCAGAGTCATACAGGGAGAAAAAAGAGCAAACACCACAGACAGCATCAGAACTGTTTTTTTTTCAGTGTGTTGTTGTGAGTAGAGTTAAGCGACTTTTACTTTTTTAGGATCGAGTCAGGTTTCGCGAAACCCGACTTTGTCAAATGTCGGGTCGGGTGAAATCGGCTGATTATTTCGAAAAGTCAGAGGCCGACCGAAACACGAAACCCAATGCAAGTCAATGGGGAATCAAAGTCGGCAGTGAGTGGAGGACAGGAAAACACCTACAGTGCCCATTTTAATGCCAAAAACATCAATTCTCATTTTTTAAGCTTGTAAATCTTAATTTAGTTTATATTAATAGTTAGGCATTGAAAACAGGGTGTCATTTGGCTAAAGTTGTGGGGGGGGTAGGGCTGGCTCAGGATTTTCGTGGGCCCAGGAAACGTGGAAAACGTCACGGCAGTGGAGCGAGGAGAGGTAAGTATTTCAACTTTGCAAGTGCTGTAATCCTGAGCAAGCAGGGGGGCCCACTCGTTGGCACTTGGCACTGGCATAGGGCCCCTCATAGTACGGTGGTGTGTTTGATGGCGGGTGGCGCCTCCCACTGCCAGAGACACTTTTGCGTACTATGAGGGGCCCTGTGCCAGTGACGTCGCCAACGAGTATGCCCCCCCACCTGATGAAGGAACCTGCACTTTTATCTGCACCTTCCTCTTTGTCCCCGTGTAAGGTGGTATAGTATGCGGGAAGGGGAACCTGACTTTCAGCAGGGTCAGATTCGGGCTGTGTAGAGTGCAAGGGGAATGTAGTGGTCTGGGTCAATGTACCAGCAGACTCATCTAGCAGTAGCTGGGCAATGGGCAGGATGAGGAGGAAACACAGATATAGGCCCAAATAATAAAGTAGGCTAAATGCAGTTATAAATTGGTAACAGGACTAAACAGGCGGCATTGCTTTGTTCAGTGGAGGACAACTTTAATGAGTGGCGCAGACACAGTTAGTAGGCCCAAAAAAAAAATGAAGGCTAAAAGCAGTTCAAAATTGGTAACAGGACTAAGCAGGCGGCATAGCTTTGTTCAGTGGAGGACAACTGTAATGAGTGGGGCAGACACAGTTTGTAGGCCCACAATAAAAAAGTAGGCTAAATGCAGTTCAAAATTGGTAACAGGACGGAGAGGAAAGCGGGAGTGAGACAGCGGCATCGCCGCCATCTTTAATAGTTCCACGAGCGGAGCCTGCGCCGGACCGCGGAAGACAAAGGGAAGTACGAGACCCCCTCCTCCCCGCGTCCCCTCTGCTGCCTCGGGTGGCCGCTTATGCGGCTCACCGCTTACCTTCAGCGGTGCTCCCTCCAGCCCAAAGCTCTTGGCAGTGCTCTCCTGCGGGCTGACTGACGCTGCGGCGGGCCGTTCCCTGGCTTGTGCGGCGGCGCCTGCAGAGAGGGGAGAACGCTCTGATCAGCGGCACCGCGGGGCGAGCTCACCTTCCGTATCGGCACTCCGCTCCCTCGGCGACCCGGTGAGGGCTCCTGGCATCTCCCTGGAGGTGTCTTGAAAGGGCGGGGGATTTCCCGCCAACTCTGCCGCCATCTTGGGTCGCTGCCTGGTGTGGGGAGAACCCCTGCTTGCTGAGGGGAGAACTGTGCATTGTTGGGGCCATCTCCAGACTGCGGTATATAGCCGAACCTCGTTCCCTGCTGCCCCATACCCACCTGCCTGCCACCTGTGGAGCTGGATTAACTGTTAGTGGAGGGGGCCCGCAATAGCACCAGTGTGCATAGACACAGAGGGCTACACCTTGTGCTGAATAACATCAAGCCTGCAACCCATAAACATGCTGCATCTCCTGCTGCCCCATACCCAATTGTATTAACCCTTGCTGGATTGGATCGGTTTAAGGCAGCACTGTGCATAAATCACTTGTTTAAAATACATCTTGGACTGAGTTGATTCACACTTACACCCTATCTCCTGTTACCTCATAATAGACTATCATTTACAACCATGGATGCTCTGCCAGCTCCTCCGACATGGAGGTTTTCTTTCTTTTCTTTTTTTTTTTCCTTTTACTGAAAATTCTCGCAAGATTTGCTCATTCTCATTAAGTTTAATATACCAGGAGAAACGGTCAGCAAGACAGTGTTGCTATTTCCTGACCTTATAGTGACACCTAGTGTCCACCCTGAATATGCGCCTTAAATTCAATACAATGAGTGACTGAATTTTTTCCTCTATGTCCAAGTTGTGATTGCAGCACTTCACGTTTTCTGACGCTCTCAAGATGGTTAAATCACTAAAAGAACGTGATAAACTTACAAACAAAGCCATGGCAGACGACCAGAAAAAGGGAGCTCATGGTGCTCTTGACTCATACCTTAAAAAAAAAAATGAGGTCTCTCAAACTCCTACTAGGCGGTCCCTCAAAAAAGCGATCTCATCAGAAAATATAGATGAATCGGAACTCAGTGACGCTGATTCTGACAGTGACTCCGCTACAGGAGACATAACCCCTATCTCCAGAGCCTTTATGAAAAAGCTGATGGCCCAAAACATGAAGCCACTCTTAGAGGAAGTCTCGGGTATGCGAGCTGACCTTCAACACCTCGGCCACAGGGTCGAGTCATTAGAAACTGCAAACGTTGATATAGTGGAAGCTGTTACCTGCCTAAATGATCAAGCCCTCAAACAGCAACAACATCTAAACGTAGCGCTATTAGCTGTTGAAGATCAAGAAAACAGGAGTAGGAGGAAAAATATCCGGATAAGAGGGGTTCCAGAGTCCTTCGCTCGAGAAGCGCTAGACAAGGTGGCGAGGGAAATCTTCGCTAATCTTCTGGACACAGACAGGGCCTCAAAAATTATTATTGAAAGAATTCATCGCGCTCTAAGGCCTAAACCAAAAGCTGAAGAACCACCCAGAGACATTATTTGTGGCCTTCTTAGCTACGTTGATACAGCCGCCATCCTGGCATGCGCTAGGGAACAAGACAAAATTATATATGACAATTCACAAATTCAACTTTTTCAGGATTTGGCCCCATCTACATTAGCAAAAAGACGGATACTCAGACCCCTTCTTGCCGCTCTGAAAGCCAAAAATCTGACATATAAATAGCTATTTCCATTTGGCCTTGCAGTGAATACCGCTAGCCGTCAAATTACAATTCGTACCCCAGAGGATCTTCACAAGGCTTGGGAGACGCTAAATATCACGCCAATTGATATACCTTAGTGGATGCCAGTCGACTCCAATTGGAGCCTACCCTCAATGAAGAAACCCTCGGAGTGGTCACAAAAGAAGAAACATGCATCTCCCAAAGTCAAGAAACAAGACCCCAAGAAACACCCACCATGAGTTCCCTTTTCTCCCCTCCTGTATTTATAAATAAGAACAGAACAACTACTCTACTTGTTTTGTTTTTTAGGCTACCATGTCTGCCTCTCTAAGTTTTTTCTAAAAATGTTATGTTTGGCTCTTCTCATAGCATTAAGAGTTATCACAACTTGGACTACCCTCGCCTATGTCTGGGTGTTACTACCCCCCCTGCGATGGGCGAGTGCTTAAATGTACAAAGTTTGTTATTCGTGTTTTGTTTTTCCCTTTCTTTCCTTAGGTACCGGGGTGGCACATGACGAGTATGAACGATAAGGTGAGCTCTGGGTCCATCACAGTTGCCTCTTTTAATGTTAAGGGCCTTAATGCACCTGCAAAAAGAAACCAAATTTTTACCCTTCTAAAGAAACAAAAAACTCAGGTAGCCTTCCTCCAAGAAACACACTTCAAAAATGGTAGAACCCCTAATACCTCCTTCTCCCCATACCCAACTTGGTTCAATAGTTGTAACTCTTCTGCATCCAAAGGTGTTAGTATTGTGCTAAAAAAAGGCCTCCCATTCTCGTCCAGGGATACATTGGGTGACCATGAAGGGAGATATATTTTTGTCAAAGGCTACCTAGCCAACACTTTAGTTACTTTTGCCAACTTGTATGCACCTAATAAACAGCAGACCCAATGGATCACCAAAACATTAGAGGTGCTGCAACTCTTCACAGAAGGGTTACTGATTGTGGGTGGTGACTTTAATATCACTTTGGACCCTGAGATTGACTCCTCAAGCGGTCTATCCGTCATCGCACAGAAAGCGAGACACAACCTACTGAACAAGTTATCTACCCTCCACCTTATCGACCCATGGCATATTATTCACCCCATCACTAGTGTTGAGCATTCCGATACCGCAAGTATCGGGTATCGGTCGATACTTGCGGTATCGGAATTCCAATACCGAGATCCGATACTTTTGTGGTATCGGGTATCGGTATCGGATCCATAGTGAGGTGTAAAATAAAGAATTAAAATAAAAAATATTGATATATTCACCTCTCCGGCGGCCCCTGGACATCACCGCGGGTAACCGGCAGGCTTCTTTGTTTAAAATGAGCGCGTTTAGGACCTGAGGAATGATGTCGCGGCTTCTGATTGGTCGCGTGCCACCCATGTGACCGTCACGCGACCAATCAGAAGTCCCGACGTCATTCCTCAGGTCCTAAATTCCTAGAATGAGCGCGTTTAGGACCTGAGGAATGACGTCGCGGCTTCTGATTGGTCGCGTGCCGCCCATGTGACCGCCATGCGACCAATCAGAAGCCGCAACGTCATTCTCAGGCACTAAACTCCTCATTCTAGGAATTTAGGACCTGAGGAATGACGTTGCGGCTTCTGATTGGTCGCGTGGCGGTCACATGGGCGGCACGCGACCAATCAGAAGCCACGACGTCATTCCTCAGGTCCTAAACGCGCTCATTTTAAACAAAGAAGCCTGCCGGTTACCCGCGGTGATGTCCAGGGGCCGCCGGAGAGGTGAATATATCAATATTTTTTATTTTAATTCTTTATTTTACACATTAATATGGATCCCAGTTCCTGAAGGAGAGTTTCCTCTCCTTCAGACCCTGGGAACCATCAGGATACCTTCCGATACTTGGTGTCCCATTGACTTGTATTGGTATCGGATATCAGTATCAGCGATATCCGATACTTTTTGGGTATCGGCCGATACTATCCGATACCGATACTTTCAAGTATCGGACGGTATCGCTCAACACTACCCATCACTAAAGATTTTACTTTCTTTTCCCATCCTCATTCATCATACCACCGTATTGATCTCATCTTGATCCAGTCGCGATCTCTCAGTTTAGTTAAATCCGCCAATATAGGCCAAATCACAATATCTGACCATGCCCCGATCTTTATAGATATTGCCATTGACACCTTGCCCCGTCCTGCAACATCCTGGAGACTAAATGAATTCCTATTGGATAACCCACAAAATTTGGAAAAATAAAATACACGATGTCGCGCTATTTCATAGAAAATGTCGCAGACGGTCCACTTACACCCAATATATGGGAAGCACACAAAGCTGTTCTTCGAGGGGAGCTCATATCAATCGGTGCCCATACAAAAAAACAGAGGGAGAAAGAAATGATGTCTCTTTTACATCAAATAGCAACCACAGAACGCCTCCACAAAAAAACTAACACCCAGAATCTACAACGGGACCTGGTGGCCCTTCGTAATAAATTAAAAGATTTGCTTAACATTAAATCGGCAAAGATCTTCATGCATTGTAAACACCGATTCTATGTACATGGAAATAAGAATAGCAGACTGACCTCTCATCTACTTTAAAAGCAGAGAGAAAATAAATTCATAAAGCATATCCATAAAGACCCAAACACGAGGGTCGACAGGTCCGAAGATATTGCAGAGGCGTTCAGATGCTATTACCAATCCCTCTATAACTTAGAAGCCCCTGACCCCATGAAAGACTGTATAACTGCTGCAGATAGAATTCAGGAATTCCTAGCCCCTCTTTCCCTTTCGAAAGTCCAAATTAAAGACCACTCGGCTCTCTTAGCCCAAGTCACCTGCCAAGAAATTAGCGACACTTTACAAAACATGGCAATCAATAAGACTCCAGGCCCGGACGGCTTCCCAATGTCCTATTATAGAAAATTCTCAGACATACTTCTTCCACGCCTGACCTCTCTTTTTAACTTCTTCCTGGCAGGAAACCCCCCAACTAAACAAACTTTAGAAGCACACATTATCTGTTATCCCAAAGGAGGGGAGAGATGGCGGCCAATGTGGTAACTACCGCCCAATATCATTATTGAAATCAGATTTGAAACTTTGGGCAAAAATCCTTGTATCAAGGATCAACATCATCCTCGAGTCCCTGATTCACCCTGATCAAGTGGGCTTTGTCAGGGGACGAGAGGGTAAAGACAATGCTCTAAACATCCTCTTAGCCATTTCACATGCCAGACGCACTGGAACGCCGTTGGCTCTGTTATCTACTGATGCTGAGAAAGCCTTTGACAGAGTCAGTTGGCACTTTATGGAAGTTTGACTTCCCCCAACCTTTTATTGATGCCATCATGACTCTGTACTCTGTTCCAACCGCTAGAGTCAGGGTCAACGGGTTACTTTCAGATTCCTTTGGGATTAGGAATGGAATTAGGCAAGGCTGCCTTCTCTCCCCCACCCTCTTTGTGCTAGTTATGGAGACTTTAATACAAAGAATAAGACAGGAGGAGTTGATCAGAGGTCTAGTCGTGGAACCGACAGAATTTAAAACAGCTGCATTCGCGGACGACCTTATGATCGTGATCTTAAATCCTATGACTGCTTTTCCCTCTATCCTGAAACTTCTTGACGAGTTTGGGGTCATCCCCAACTTCAAAGTTAATATGCACAAATCGGAAGTCATGAATGTTTCGATACCGGTCAGAGCAGTCTTGTGTTAGGGCTAGCGGAACGCACCAAATAATAAGACTGATAGTGTACGGTGCGTTCGCAGCCCAGGGTCCACCGTGCAGAGATGGAACCTGCTGCTGAGTAATGACGGACTATATGGCGGTACTCATAAGTATACTCGCGTGGGTTAAACTTCACCCAACGTGAAGGAAGCGATCCTGTTGCGTCACAGGATCGCGGTACCGCACATAGAAGGCGAGCAAGCAGTCAGCGAACTTAACCCCAACTAGGATTGAAGTCCGATTAGATCACTTGCTGACACAACACCGCAACAGGGTGTGTTAGACAACTCTTATAATTAGAGCACCGAAGTGCGAACTGTGCCGTTCTGGCAGGCACCACTAAGCACCCAGACGTGGGTCAGAAAGCGCACTATTGGCGCGTGGCGCCGCACTGGCGGTCACAGCAATAGACGCTGATACGTGTGTGACACGTTGAGTGATTTGTCGGGCGCTAGATAGCAGCCATACTCCATACGCGAACAGTCATACAATAGGGTAGGGGTATTTAATGAACGACTTGCACTCACAACAAACACACGTATTCAATTGTACACTAGCGCATGGCCGTGCGGTCATGCGCAGTTTATATAATTGCAGGACAGGAAGTGGCCACAGAAACTTTGCCCTTCCAGGGCCTGCCAAGAGAACCAATGGAATGCGCTGCAGAGCCAGAGCACATGACCCTCGATCTCCAACGGGAGATCTTGCCCTGGGCATGCTCAGTGTGCGCAAACAAGGACTTAGTCCCAGGGAAGTCCGCTCGCCGCTGACCAGCACTGACTTTAATGGCAGGAGCTGAAGAAGCAGCAGTAACTCTCTGTACAGAGTGAGATCGAGCAAGACACTGGGAGCGACGTCCCTGCTGAGCAGACTCCACTGCGGCTGGAGGAGAATGGGAGACCGCAGCGGAGACGGATCGAGATTCCCCCTGTGCAGCAGAGGAAACTCGACTCCTAACATTACCCCCCCTCCTAGGGCCCCCCCCCCTCCTTGGGCCTCGCTACGCTCGAAGGCAGCAATGAGCTGTGGGGCCCGAATGTTTTCAGCAGGCTCCCAAGACCTGTCCTCTGGACCATAACCCTTCCAATCCACCAAATAAAACTTTTTGCCGCGTACCACCTTGCACCCCAAAATAGCGTTCACCTCGTAATCGTCCGTAGACGAACCCGATGTCCCGGCAGATGACTCGGAAAACCGGGACATGTATACGGGTTTCAAGAGGGACACATGAAAGGTGTCGGTGATACCCAAGCGTGGAGGAAGAGCCAGGCGGTAGACCACAGGATTAACATGTTCGAGAACCTTGAAGGGACCCAAGTAGCGAGGAGCAAACTTAGTGGACTCAACTCGCAGCCTCATGTTACGGGTGGAGAGCCACACCAAGTCACCAGGGGCAAAAGTCGGAGCGGGGCGCCGATGAACATCGGCGGAGGACCTCATTCTCTCCTTGGAGGCCCGAATGGCATCCTGCGTGCGATCCCAAATGTCCCGTGCCTCCACAGCCTAGTCTGCCACCCTGGGATCAGCGGAAGACACAGGCATGGGCACAGGAACACGCGGATGCTGGCCGTAATTTAAGAGGAATGGAGTCTGACCGGTAGAGTCGGCTACAGCATTGTTAAGTGCAAACTCTGCCCACGGTAGCAAGGATGCCCAGTCATCCTGTCTGGCAGAAACAAAATGTCGCAGATATGTGACCAAGGTCTGGTTGGCCCTTTCTACCAACCCATTCGTCTCGGGATGATATGCCGAAGAGAGATTTAACTCAATACTGAGTAGACGACATAGCTCCCTCCAGAATCGAGACGCAAACTGGGGACCCCGGTCACTAACAATTTTGTCTGGCATACCGTGTAAGCGAAAGATATGCTTGATAAACAAGACAGCCAACGCCCGTGCAGATGGTAGCCGTGGAAGAGGCACCAAATGCACCATTTTGGAAAAATGATCGGTGATCACCCAGATAATGGTGCAATTACGAGACTTGGGTAAGCCAACCACAAAGTCCATCCCGACCATCTCCCAGGGCCTGTCAGCCACGGGCAGAGGATAAAGCAACCCAGCTGGCCGTTGCCGAGGAGTCTTGTTCCTGGCGCAAGAGACACACGCCCGAACATACTCCGCGACATCACGAGCCATATGTGGCCACCAGTATGTCCTCGCCAGTAACTCTGATGTCCTTTTAGTACCAAAATGTCCACCCACCCTGGACGAGTGCGCCCAAGAGAGAACCTCCGGTCGCAAACTAGATGGAACAAAAGTCTTGCCCGGGGGCACAGACTCCAGCGAAACCGGGGCCACGGTTCTCAAACTCTCGGTGGGGACAATAAGCCGAGGCTCCTCCTCCTCCTCCTCCGCAGATGACACAACGGAGCGTCGGCCCGAATGTTCTTCTCCCCAGAAAGGAAATGGAGGGTGAAATGAAACCGGGAGAAGAACAAGGACCATCTGGCCTGGCGAGAATTCAACCGCTGAGCTGTCTGCAGATACACCAAATTTTTGTGATCTGTGAAGACTTGGAAGGGAAATCCTGCTCCCTCCAAGAGATGTCTCCACTCCGAGAAAGCCAACTTCATGGCTAGCAACTCCCTGTCCCCAATGGAATAATTCCTCTCTGCTGGTGCGAAGGTCTTGGAGAAAAAGAAGCAAGGATGCTTCCGACCTTGAGCATCCTTTTGGAAGAGGACTGCTCCAGCACCAACAGAAGAGGCATCCACCTCCATGATAAATGGCTTATCAACATCGGGGCGATGAAGAATGGGAGCGCTAGCGAAGTGTGACTTTATAGAGATAAAAGCCTTGGAGACCTCCTCAGACCACAATTTGGGATTCGCCCCCTTCTTGGTGAGGGCAACCAAGGGAGCTACCAAAGTTGAGAAATGCGGGATGAACTGGCGATAATAATTGATGAACCCCATAAAGCGCTGCACCGCTTTAAGAGAATGGGGTTCCTGCCAGTCCATCACAGCCTGTAGTTTGGCAGGATCCATAGCCAATCCCTGGGCTGAGATGATGTAGCCTAGGAAAGGTAAGGACTCCTGCTCAAACATACACTTCTCCAACTTGGCATAGAGGGAGTTTTCCCGTAGGAGGTCGAAGACTTTGCAAACATCTCTCCGGTGGGAGTCAATATCTGGAGAGTAGATGAGAATATCATCCAGATAGACTACGACCGAGGTGGAAAGCATATCCCGGAAGATATCGTTCACAAAGTCTTGGAAAACGGCTGGGGCATTACAGAGCCCAAAGGGCATCACCAGATATTCATAGTGCCCATCCCTGGTGTTAAAAGCCGTCTTCCATTCGTCCCCCTCACGGATGCGAATCAGGTTGTAAGCACCCCGCAGATCTAATTTAGTAAATACCCTTGCTCCCCGAAGCCTATCGAACAGTTCAGATATCAAAGGCAAAGGGTATTTATTCTTAACGGTGATGGCGTTAAGACCCCTGTAGTCTATGCATGGATGCAATTCCCCACTCTTCTGCACGAAGAAGACCCCTGCCCCAGCAGGTGACACTGACTTCCTGATGAACCCTCTTGCCAGATTTTCCTGGATGTACTGTGACATTGCCTCCGTCTCCGGGAGAGATAGCGGATAGACTCGACCCCGGGGAGGCTCAGCACCAGGCAAGAGGTCAATAGGACAGTCATAGGGGCGATGGGGCGGAAGGGTCTCCGCCACCTTTTTGGAGAATACGTCTGCATACGACCAATACTGCTTGGGGAGAGAGGAAAGATCTGCGGGTACCTCAGTTGTAGCTACCTGAACGCACTCCCTCTGACACCTACCCCCACAAGATTCACCCCATCCCAGAATTCTGCCTGAGGACCACTCGATATGAGTAGAGTGGTACCGTAGCCAAGGTATTCCCAACAGGACTTCATCAATTCCCTCTGGAATGACGAGCAGAGAAATAATCTCCTGATGAGATGGCGACATGGACAGAGTAAAAGGAATGGTCTGGTGAGTTATCTGTGAGGGCAGAGTCGACCCATTCACCACTCGTACCGTTACAGGTTGAGCTAGCATAACCAGAGGTATTGCGTGGCGTTGGGCGAAGGCAGAAGACATAAAATTGCCCTCCGCCCCAGAATCCACGCAGAGCTCTACCGAGTGGGAGAATGAGCCTATAGTAATTGTCCCCTTAAAGGACAATTTAGAGGCAAACGTCGCCGTGTCTAGTGTACCTCCACCTACGACCACTAGACGCTGACGTTTCCTCGACCGCTGAGGACATCTGGTGGCTAAATGTCCAGACTGCTGGCAAACATGACAGACCCTGAGTGCACAAGCGGTCCGGGACTTAGGTCCCGCTTGTGACACTTCCCTGGCCTCATGTGACTCAGGAACCAGGATCGGAGATTCCAGAGGTTTGGCGAAAGTAGGAGCCAGCCGAAACCTCTGCCTACACTGGGCTCGCTCTAACCTCCGCTCGTTAAAACGGAGGTCAATTCGAGTGGAGACTGTTATTAACTCCTCCAGTGTGGCAGGAATCTCCCTAGTGGCCAGAGCGTCCTTTACATGGTCAGCCAAGCCCCTCCAAAATATGGGGATAAGAGCTTTATCCGACCATTCCAGCTCAGATGCTAAAGTGCGGAATTGGACGGCAAAATGACTGACCAAGGACTCACCCTGAGTTAATGCCAGCAGTTGGAGCGCAGTGTCATGGGTGACTTGAGGTCCTAAAAAGACCTGTTTTAAAGTGCTCAAAAACAGAGGAGCACTTTGCACCACATGATCGCCACGCTCCCACAGCGGCGTAGCCCATTCCAATGCCCTGTCCGACAATAGAGACACAATAAATCCCACCTTAGCCTGCTCTGTGGGGAAACGTGCAGCCAGAAGCTCGAGATGAATAGAGCACTGACTCACGAATCCCCTACAAAATTTGCTATTACCAGAAAATTTTTCTGGCAGCGGGAGGCGAGAAAATGTCGGAACAGGGGTGGCAATGGACAAAGTTGCTGCAGCCACGCTGGCAGCCTGTACAGCAACTGCGGTAACATCCACAGCTGAGGTTGCGCTCTCGAGAGCCGCCAACCTACCCTCCAGCTGCTGTATATACCGCAGGGATTGCTGTTTGTCCGTCATCACTAGCCAGACCCTGGCGCTAGTGTAATGTTAGGGCTAGCGGAACGCACCAAATAATAAGACTGATAGTGTACGGTGCGTTCGTAGCCCGGGGTCCACCGTGCAGAGATGGAACCTGCTGCTGAGTAATGATGGACTATATGGCGGTACTCATAAGTATACTCGCGTGGGTTAAACTTCACCCAACGTGAAGGAAGCGATCCTGTTGCGTCACAGGATCGCGGTACCGCACATAGAAGGCGAGCAAGCAGTCAGCGAACTTAACCCCAACTAGGATTGAAGTCCGATTAGACCACTTGCTGACACAACACCGCAACAGGGTGTGTTAGACAACTCTTATAATTAGAGCACCGAAGTGCGAACTGTGCCGTGCTGGCAGGCACCACTAAGCACCCAGACGTGGGTCAGGAAGAGCACTACTGGCGCGTGGCGCCGCACTGGCGGTCACAGCAATAGACGCTGATACGTGTGTGACACGTTGAGTGATTTGTCGGGCGCTAGATAGCAGCCATACTCCATACGCGAACAGTCATACAATAGGGTAGGGGTATTTAATGAACGACTTGCACTCACAACAAACACACGTATTCAATTGTACACTAGCGCATGGCCGTGCGGTCATGCGCAGTTTATATAATTGCAGGACAGGAAGTGGCCACAGAAACTTTGCCCTTCCAGGGCCTGCCAAGAGAACCAATGGAATGCGCTGCAGAGCCAGAGCACATGACCCTCGATCTCCAACGGGAGATCTTGCCCTGGGCATGCTCAGTGTGCGCAAACAAGGACTTAGTCCCAGGGAAGTCCGCTCGCCGCTGACCAGCACTGACTTTAATGGCAGGAGCTGAAGAAGCAGCAGTAACTCTCTGTACAGAGTGAGAGCGAGCAAGACACTGGGAGCGACGTCCCTGCTGAGCAGACTCCACTGCGGCTGGAGGAGAATGGGAGACCGCAGCGGAGACGGATCGAGATTCCCCCTGTGCAGCAGAGGAAACTCGACTCCTAACATCTTGGATCTTAAAAAGTCTACCCCCTTCAAATGGCTCGCAGACAAACTGAAGTATCTAGGAGTATTTCTCACTGCTAATCCCTCATCTCTGTATAAATACAATTTTGTTCCCCTTCTGGATAATCTCCAAACACTTCTTAAATCCTATGACTTACCATTCCTCTCATGGATCGAGAGGATAAATGTAATTAAATCATACATCCTACCAAAAATATTCTACCATATGACCATGATTCCCATACCTCTCCCCAAATCTTTCTTCACTTTAGCCAATAAAATAGTCAATGGGTATGTGTGGAGGGGCAGGAGGGCTAGATTACCCTTCAAAATACTCTCACTCCCGAAAAAGAAAGGTGGTCTTGGACTCCCTAACGTTAAGACTTACTACCAGGCGGTCCATCTGGCTAGGTGGATGTGCCTGGTTAAAACAAAACACCCTAATCTTGAACACTTGTTAATGGGAGGTGAGGCGGAGAAATATCTCTGGACCGCTGATGCCCCTCCGCAAAATTCTCTGGAGGAAATAACCCGCAACACCCTGAATATAAGGAAGAAGCTAGTCCAGAATAACTGGCCACGATGCCTTTATTGGACAGTATGCCTTTGGGAGTTATACCTTGGCTCATTGAGCCAAAATACATAGACACATTTGACCTCTGGAAATCCCTGACGTCCCTCCCAATTTCACACCTACTCTCCAACCAAATTAGTTGCATAAACAGTTGGCCTCGAGACGCCAAGAAACAACCCAAAGATTTCATTCAAATTCACCATGTACAATATATTTTTTCCAGGCTTAAGTCGGACATCCAAACTAATTCCGATTGGCTCTGGTTGGAACTTCTTCTTAAACTCAACCCTACACCCCCTAAATTAATTTCTAAACTCCCCTAAATCTCACTTTAAACCCCTATATATTTCTTCATGGGAGTCTGAGTTGAACATATCTCTCTCCAACAGAGAAATAGCGCAGGTCTTAGAGCACTCACATGGGTTCTCAAGATGTGTCTTGCTCCAGGAGAATGCCTTTAAAGTCCTCTCCAGATGGTATAGAACCCCTGAGTCGCTCTATGACTTTGGCCTCTCGGAATCTCCGCTTTGCTGGAGATGTATGAAGACTAGAGGCTCTCTGGCGCGCATTTTTTGGTCATGCCCAATTATCGCTAAATTTTGGGAGGAGATCTTTAACCAACTCCGCAAGATGAAACTAATAACGCAGAACTTGACTCCTCAAGAGTAGGGTTGAGCGAAACGGGTCAGCCACTTTCAGAAGTCGCCGACTTTTGGCAAAGTCGGGTTTCATGAAACCCGACCCGACCCCTGTGTGGGGTCGGCCATGAAGTCGGCGATCTTCTGAATGTGGTATCGGAATTCCGATCCCGATTTCCGATATGTTTGCAATATCGGAAATCGGTATCGGAATCCATATTTAATGTAAAATAAAGAATTAAAATAAAAAATATCGCTATACTTACCCTCGGATGCGCCCTGCTTCTTTCCGGCAGCCTTTCTTCCTAAGAATCAGCGCTTGCAGGACCTTGCATGACGTCGCGGTGACGTCGCGACTTGTGATTGGTCGCGCGAGCGGTCACATGGGCGGCCACGCAACCAATCACAAGCCGTTACGTCACCGCGACGTCACCGAAAGGTCCTGGAAGCGCTGATTCGAAGGAAGGAAGGTTCCCGGTTAGTACCAGGGCACGTCAGAGGGTAAGTATAGCGATATTTTTTATTTTAATTCTTTATTTTACACTTACATATGGATCCCAGGGCCTGAAGGAGAGTTTCCGCTCCTTCAGACCCTGGGAACCATTGGAAACCCAATGCACTGGGTTTCAAGTTTTGGCCGACCCCGACCCCGACTTTTTTATAGGATCGGCCGATTTCACTTGACCCGACTTTTGAAAAAGTCAGGTTTCGTGAAACCCGACCCGATCCTATAAAAGTAAAGGTCGCTCAACCCTACTCAAGAGGTTTTACTGTCCCTCCCCACGAAGTCCTACAAACCTAAGAATCATGACCTACTCCCCCTTCTAATAGCCGCTGCCAAGCACTTGATCGCCTTACACTGGAGACAAACGTCCCCCCCTCATATCAATGAATGGCTTAAAAAAGTCCAGGACATCTTCAGGATGGAATAATTGACTAGTTGGGATTCACATACGCATGATAAATTCTTTCGTATATGGTTGCCATGGCAACTAGCATCTCAAGCTACCCTCTAGTCTCCCACTCACTATTCTCCTTACACAACATATGGTTGTGCTGACTTCTTTTCTCCTAAGGCTCTTTCCTGCACTGTGATGGTCCCGGATACAGCTCAATTACCTAATTGTTTGAGTAATGCTCGATATTCGTCCTATTCTCTGCTTCCTAATTGGTCAAAAGCATCTGTTCTGCTCCCCGTATATTTATGGTTTCATTCTGACCGTCTTTTATCCCTGACGGGGTATTTTTGTACAAGGAGTTTTGCTTTGACCGCCTCTCTCCCCCCTCCCCCAGTACACCACCCACCCCTTTCCCCTCCCTTCTTACTTTCTATTTTTCTCTGATTGTTTTATTGTTATTGTTGGTTTTAATTTCTGAACGATATTTGCTTGAGATTCAGGTTACGGATTGTGTAGCCTACTATGTGGATCGCATATCAGTTATGCTAAAATCAGAACCGTGGACACTTCTGGTTATTAATCCGCAAGGAGGGTTCGGCCGAAATGCTACAGTATAATCCATTTTTATTATGTATCCACCCTCATCTGATTCATGTAACCTGTATGACTGTTTACTTGTTTATATGTGTTGAAAAGTTTGAAAAAAAAAATTGGTAACAGGACTAAACAGGCAGCATTGCTTTGTTCAGTGGAGGACAACTGTAATGAGTGGCGCAGACACAGTTTGCAGGCCCACAATAAAAAAGTAGGCTAAATGCAGTTCAAAATTGGTAACAGGACTAAGCAGGCGGCATAGCTTTGTTCAGTGGAGGACAACTGTAATGAGTGGCGCAAACACAGTTACTAGGCCCAAAATAAAAAAGTAGGCTAAATGCAGTTCAAAATTGATAACAGGACTAAACAGGCGGCATTGCTTTGTTCAGTGGAGGACAACTGTAATGAGTGGCACAGACACAGTTTGTAGGCCCACAATAAAAAAGTAGGCTAAATGCAGTTCAAAATTGGTAACAGGACTAAACAGGCAGCATTGCTTTGTTCAGTGGAGGACAACTGTAATGAGTGGGGCAGACACAGTTTGTAGGCCCACAGTAAAAAAGTAGGCTAAATGCAGTTCAAAATTGGTAACAGGACTAAACAGGCAGCATAGCTTTGTTCAGTGGAGGACAACTGTAATGAGTGGCGCAGACACGGTTAGTAGGCCCAAATACAAAAGTAGGCTAAAAGCAGTTCAAAATTGGTAACAGGACTAAACAGGCGTCATAGCTAGGTACTGGGGTGGGCTCCTCTGCTGAGTAGCAGACAGTGGTAGTTGGCTCAAAGTATTAACTGGTCTAAATGGAGGCCAGGGCCCCTGTATATTTTAACTATCATCTATCATTTCAACAAATATGTATTGGCAGTGCCATTGAAGGATTTAACAGCACAGACTACACAGTGGTGGAGCAGGGAGAGGTAAGTATTGCAAGTGGTAGAGCACTGTTCGAGCTGGGGGGAACACTTTCTCGTGGGCGGCGGTACTGGCACACGGCCCCTCATATTACGACGGTGTGTCTGACGTTGGTTGTGCACCACCACCGTCAGAGACACTTCATTGTACTATGAGGGACCCTGTGCCAGGGCCGTCGGCCAAGAGTGGGCGCACCCAACATGTCCAGGCAAATGGCCCTCGCACAAGTGCTTGCGCCAGGTGGTGACCACAGCCCTGTGGGGGGAGTCAGCCCATTTAGGGAGGTATAAAAATTGACTATGGTGGACATTCAGCAGCTGCAAATGGAGGAATTGGAGAAGTCAGTAAGAGGAGGCCAAAAGCAAGACATTTTTCAGGCAAGCTACGTGTCAGCAGGAGAAGGTAGGGCAAAATAATTTGAAATCCATGACTGGTTCATTTTAATGAAGGTTAGATCATCAACATTCTGGGTAGCCAGACGTGTCCTTTTTTCGATCAGTATTGAACCAGCAGCTCTGAAGACTCTTTCTGATAGCACACTAGAAGCAGTGCAAGCGAGCTCCTGTAATGCATATTCTGCCAATTCAGGCCAGGTGTCTATTTTAGATGCCCAGTAATCAAAGGGGAATGACCTGTGAAGGAGAACATCGATAAGGGAGGAAAAGTAGTTCGTAACCATACTGGACAAATGCTGTCTCCTGTCACTTTGAATCGATGCAGCAGTACCTGTCATGTCAGCGGTCATTGCGAAATCACTCCACAACCTGGTCATAAAACCCCTCTGTCCAACGCCACTTCAGATTTGTGCACCTCTAACACCTCTGCCATGTTGCCCCCCACGGCTCGTGTGAGAACCATCACCGCTGCTGTGTGCTGGGAATGCCTGAACCAAACGGTCTACAAGAGTTGCTTGTTTGGTAGCCAATATTTGCTCAAGGTTCTCATGTGACGTGATATTTTGTAATTTTCCTTTGTATCGTGGAGGCAGGCCAACCAGTAATCGTCATTGGTCATCATTTTGATAATGCGGGGGTCCCTTTTTAGGATACGCAAGGCATACTCAGCCATGTGGGCCAAAGTTCCAGGTGTCTATTCACTGCTTGTGCTGGGTTTAGGAGCACTTTCTTGCTAATCAACATCACTTTTGTCCCGCAAAATCCCTGTGCCTGACCTTGCAACGCAACCAATTTCTATTGCCCCCTGTGAAGCATCCTCCTCCCATAAATATTCATCTTCATAATCCTCCTCCTCCTTCTCTTCGTCTGCCACCTCGTCCAGGAGAGTTCCCTGAGCAGACAATGGCTGATTGTCATCAAGGCTTCCCTCCTCCTCGGCTGCAGACGCCAGCTCCTTAATGTGCGTCAAACTTTGCATCAGCAGATGCATTAGTGGGATGCTCATGCTTATGATGGCGTCGTCTGCACTTACCAGCCGTGTGCATTCCTCAAAACACTGAAGGACTTGACAGAGGTCTTGGAGCTTCGACCACTGCACACCAGACAACTCCATGTCTGCCATGCAACTGCTACCCGTGTAGGTGTATCCTCCCACAAATTAATTACACCTTGCCTCTGTTGCACAGCCTCTGAACTATGTGCAGTGTGGAGTTCCACCTTGTTGCAACATCGATTATTTGGTGGTGCTGGGGAAGATTCAGCGATCACTGATGGTTCAGCATACGGCTGGAGTTTACGGGCGACCGGCGGATGTGCGAGCAAAGTCTTCGCACCTTCGGGAGCAGGGCTGGTAACTCCGGATAATTTTTGAGGAAGCACTGCACCACCAGGTTCAAGGTGTGAGCCAGGCAAGGTATGTGTTTAAGTTCTGAAAGGGCTATGGTAGCCAGAAAATTCCTTCTGTTATCACTGACTACCTTGCCTGCCTCAAGATGTACACTGCCTAGCCATGACTGAGTTTGTTGCTGCAAGTACTCGGCCAGTACTTCCGCCGTGTGTCTGTTGTCGCCCAAGCACTTCATTTCTAACACAGCCTGCTGATGCTTACCACTAGCTGTTCAAAAATGGGACACCTCGTGTGCAACACTGGCAGCTGCGGATGGAGTGGTCGTGCGACTGCTCTCTGTGGACGAGCTTTCGCTTCTGGAGGAGGAGGAGGAGGGGTGGCGAACGCCTACAGCCAACTGTTTCCTACACCGTGGGCTAGGCAGAACTGTCCCACTATGGCTGTCCCCTGTGGACCCTGCATCCACCATATTTACCCAGTGTGCCATGATGGACACGTAACATCCCTGGCCATGCATACTGGTCCATGCATCTGTTGTGAGGTGCACCTTTCTACTGACTGATTGCCTCAGTGCATGGACAATGCGGTCTTTGACATGCTGGTGGAAGGCTGGGATGGCTTTTCTCGCAAAGAAGTGTCGACTGGGTAGGTCATAGCGTGATACTGCGTAGGCCATCAGGGCTTTGAAATCTTCGCTTTCAACCAACCGGTAGGGCATCATCTCTAACGAGATTAGTCTAGCAATGTGGGCGTTCAAACCCTGTGTACGCGGATGAGATGATGAATACTTTCTTTTCCTAATGAGTAGTGTTGAGCGATACCGTCCGATACTTGAAAGTATCGGTATCGGATAGTATCGGCCGATACCCGAAAAATATCGGATATCGCCGATACCGATATCCGATACCAATACAAGTCAATGGGACATCAAGTATCGGAATGTATCCTCATGGATCCCAGGGTCTGAAGGAGAGGAAACTCTCCTTCAGGCCCTGGGATCCATATTAAAGTGTAAAATAAAGAATTAAAATAAAAAATATTGTTATATTCACCTCTCCGGCGGCCCCTGGACATCAGCGGGAGGATCCGGCGTCCGGCACGGCTTCTTTCTTCAAAATGCGCGCCTTTAGGACCTGTGGAATGACGTCCCGGCTTCTGATTGGTCGCGTGCCGCCCATGTGACCGCCACGCGACCAATCAGAAGCCGCGACGTCATTCCTCAGGTCCTAAAAGGCGCTCATTCTAGGACTTTAGCTGAGGAATGACGTCGCGGCTTCTGATTGGTCGCGTGGCGGTCACATGGGCGGCACGCGACCAATCAGAAGCCGGGACGTCATACCACAGGTCCTAAAGGCGCGCATTTTGAAGAAAGAAGCCGTGCCGGACGCCGGATCCTCCCGCTGATGTCCAGGGGCCGCCGGAGAGGTGAATATAACAATATTTTTTATTTTAATTCTTTATTTTACACTTCCGATACCGATACCCGATATCACAAAAATATCGGATCTCGGTATCGGAATTCCGATACCGCAAGTATCGGCCGATACCCGATACTTGCGGTATCGGAATGCTCAACACTACTAATGAGAGTCTCTTGTAGGGTGAGCTGGACTGGAGAGCTGCATATGGTGGAACTAGCGGTGGTGGTGGACATGGTGGATTGAGAGAGGGTTGGTGATGGTATTCTCGATGTTGGCCTACATACAATGTTTCCTACCAATAACCTTGTGTTCCCTGACTGCTTTGGCCTTGCGATGATACCTCTACATTTGCTGCTGTTGGTGTCCTAACCGGTGGGCTTACAGTGAGGAAAGCAATGTAGCATTGCTGTCTACCTTCATTCTGAGCAGGTGCACCAACGGTACGGGACGTTTGGTAGTTAGTCCAGGCTTGCAAGTGCATGCTGGTTAAATGTCTAAGCATGCACGTTGTATTTAAATTTTGGACATTCTTCCCTCTGCTAAAGGTCTTTGAGCATTTCTTACAGATAACTTTTGACTGATCATTCGAATCTTGGTTAAAAATTTGCCACACTGCACTCTTCCTACTATGGAATACCTTTTCAGGCATTGCACGCTGTGCTACTTTCACCGGATGGCCACGCTGTCCTAAAACTGTTTTTGTTTTTGACAAACGTTTTTGGCCTGATACGGGCCTGCCAGATGACAGCTGTTGCAATGTAGATGGCTGCTGCGGATCATCCTCCTCCGCTTCTGAGCTACTGGCAGTGGCACCCTCTTCCCCCAATGGCTGCCAATCTGGGTCAACAACTGGGTCATCTATCACCTCCTCTTCAATGTCATGTGCACCTTCCTCTGTGTCACCGTGTAAGATGCTATAGCGTTCGGGACAGGGCACCATAGTCTCATCAGGGTCAGATTCTGGCTCAGTACACTGCGAGGGCAATGTAGTGATCTGAGTCAATGGAACTGCATTATAATCTAGCTGTGGCTGTGCATCAGTGCACTCCATGTCCGATTCATCTTGTAATGGGCAGTTAACAATTTCCCCCTCTAACCCAGGCACGGTATGTGTAAAGAGCTCCATGGAGTAACCTGTAGTGTTGCCTGACACATCCTTCAATTTTGGTTTTGGTGAAGGACACAAGGAAACGTCTTGTTTCTGACTGGGAGCATCCACTGATGACTTGCTGCTTTTATATTTGGAACTTTCTGAAGAGGAGGCGAAAGAGCTAGAGGCTGAGTCAGCAAGGAACGCCAAAAGTTTATCCTGCTGCTCCGGCTTAAAATCTGTTTTCCTACTCCCAGATAAGGGAGCCTTCGAGGCCTTGTGTAGCCAGACGATGACCCTGGCTCAACACCTCCAGCCTTAGGTGCTGTTGTGCTTTTCCCACTACCACCAGATGCTCCACCATCACCACCATCAGTACCAGCTCGCACCACCGCCCACGGCCTCTTCCACCTGACTTCCTCATTTTTTGGAAAATCTAACCAAAATAACAACCGTTATATGGTACTGTAAAACAAGGTAGAAGGTGTATATAAACGTGTTGAGATTTTAAATCTCCCTTTCTTTTTTTTTAGAGACTGAACAAAAAATCAGGCCCTGTGCAAAAAACAACACAATGTAAGTGGCTGAAAGTGTCTGGCTGATATACGACAAACTAAGAGGAAAGAAGTAGATCCACTTTGTGAGAATTTGAATCTCCCCTTTTTTGGGGGGAGACTGAACCAAACCTCAGGCCCAGTCTATAAAGGAACACAATGTAAGTGGCAGAAAGTGGCTGGAAGATATATGAAAACATACAAGGACTGTAGTACAATTTCAATCTCCCTACAATGATCTCAGGAAAAGTATGGCAGCAATAAAAAGGACTGCTGCACACAAAAGTGTGGACAAATAAACAAGAGAACTGTGCAGAAAAGAGCAACAGGATTTTTGCTTTTAAAAAAGCAGTTGGTTTGCACAGCGGCGTACAAACAGCAATGGAACTATCAGGGAGCCTTATAAGGCAACCTAATAAGCTACTGCGCTGATGCACAAAAATATAGCCTCCACTGTCTCTGCAAACAAAAGGTGGTGTTGGACAGTGGAAATCGCTACAGCTCAAGCAGTTTCGGGGCTTAATCTTCCCTCCCTAACTATATCCCTTCTTCTGATGAAGCTGCAGCAACCTCTCCCTATGCTACAATCAGCAGAAGTAAGATGGCGGTCGGCGTGCATGCCCCTTTATAGCCTCTGTGACGCCGCAGAAAGCAAGCCAATCACTTCTCTAAGATGGTGGGGACCGAGACCTATGTCATCACGCTGCCCACACTCTGCGTCCTCCTTCATTAGCTGAAAAATGGCGCTGAAAGCGTCATACGAAACGCGACTTTGGCGCGATGATCGCCCACCTCATGGCCGATCCCATACTAGGATCGGGTCGGGTTTCACTAAACCCGACTTTGCCGAAAGTCGACGATTTTTGAATTTGTCCGATCCGTTTCGCTCAACCCTAGTTGTAAGACTGCTGTGTCTAACCTTTTCACATTCAGATCAACACAGTTCCAGTGCATACTGTCGTTTGCAGGTGCTGGGAGAGGAGACCTGGGCTTTAGTGTCATTACATACAGCGCTCTGGATCTATCCCATGAATCAGGGAATAATGCATCGGTACCTGGGATTTCTCTAACGCTGCTCACACGATCATCTTCGTCACTGCTCTTACACTGCAGCTCTTCTCTCCTGTAGATGTCATGACATTCATAATGCAATCATTCCTCAGCAATGGAAGAGGAGGAGAGCTGCAGCGGGGAGCAGCAGTGAATATGATTGTATCTCACATGGTAAAAATTAGAAAACCCCAGCATAGAATCTCTGCTAGCACTAACCTTGAGGGGTAAATTAGCATAATAGGTAACCTATATGCTAGAATACATTAGCTCTACAATAAGAAATAGAAACAAAAAACAATGTTTTATTCAGCTCTTTAGCCTTTTTATTGTATATTAGACAGTTTAACATGCTAAAAGTGGTGAAATGTCCACTTTAATCAATCTTGTTCCATTGCACATCACAAAACACATAAATCACTCAACCATCTGCTTTTTCTCAGCATTTTCCTCCTGTAAGCTGCAGGGAAAATCACCATTATTCCTGGTCCACCATTATTTACTGCTTTTTTCAACCTATTATCTGACACACAAAGAACCCCTGCAAATCTGATTAACATTATTTGCATATATTTTCCTATCTTCTTTAACTGTGCACGCTTTCAAAACCTATGTCTATCAACCTGCTGCATTCAACAGTTTGATATTGCTGCTGCTCTTTCCCATGCACTTTTCAGGTCATTTTCTCTGTTAGGCTAGGTTCACATTGCGTTAACAGCAGCCCGTTCAACACATGCGTTAACGAGCTGCGTTAACGCAAGTGCCGACATGTCATATCGCATGTGCAGATAGAGCTAGCAGATGCTCTCTCTGCGCTATCGGTGACGGACCCGGAAACGCTGCAGCCAGCATCCCCGGGTCCGTCACTCAATGAAGGCACATCGCTAGCGCACGCCCATTGTGGTCATGCGCTAGCGATGCGCCCGAAATAGAGCTCAATGGCAGCATTAACGGACTGTGTTACACCGCGTAATGCCGCGAACTGCCTGGATGTAATGTGAACCCAGCCTTACTCTTAGGCCGGCGTCACACTTGCGAGTTTTACGGACGTAAGAGCGCAGAAACTACGTCCGTAAAACTCGCAAAAAATATGGCACAATTATTCTCTATGCCCCTGCTCCTATCTGCCGTATTTTACTGATCAGTATTATACGGCTTTCTACGGCCGTAGAAAATCGCAGCATGCTGCGTTTGTCACCGTATTGCGCAAATAAAACGTCAATGAAAGTCTATAAAAGCCCCAAAAATACGGATTACACACGGACCAGCAGTGTGACTTGCGAGGAATACGCAGCGCTGTTAGAGAGAAAAGCCGGCAATTCATTGAGGTGTACAGTAAAATCACACTGACAGCTTACAGTAGAATAGGTAGAATAAATGTGTACACATAGAATAGGTATATGTATATATATATATATATATATATATATATGTGACGCCCAGGAGACCGGGATACCCAGCACCGGACCAATGGGGTCTGTCTCTTGAGGGGGATGTCACGGGTGGCTTGACCCGGTGCTGTGGCCTCAGGCAATGCACAGTGTAAGGGGTATCGTGAGGGGACAGGCACTTACTTGATCAGCAGCAGGTTCTCCCAGCGTTGACGATCCCGATCCTGGATAGATGGCTATTGTCCAAATGAAAGACTGAGGCACTGAAACGTTTAACCAGTTTACTTTAACGTAAAAGGATTTACAACCAGTCCTGTCACCGGAGTCTGTATGGGAACTCTGAGTTACTTTGACCCTGCCGGGGTCTTCGCCTCTTATTGTGCGCAATTTCTGTGTGGCCCTGCTGCTGTATGTGAACTGGCTGCCGGCCCAATCTGTCCCCTCCGGGTCCTGGTTCGACGGGCAACCCGAGTCCTTTTATCGGCTTACCCCCTCCGGGAGTACCGCTGAACTCTGTCTGTTGCTGCGTCCGGCCCTAGTGAAGCTGATATCACCTCACGTTTTTCCGGTTGCTGTATTATGTATAATGAATACAGCCACGGATCCGATATCCGTCTTTGCGCCTGTTCTGGGTAGTGATTAATGCTACCTGGTTCTCACAATGTCCTTTTTCTCTGTCCCTCTTCTCCTCAGGCCGGTGATTTGGGCCTGGAAACCGTCATAGGGCTGTTAGAAATTCAGCTGTATGACCTCTCACTTTCAGCTCCTTAGCCCAACTGCCATTTCTTCTCTCAGACCAGAATGGATTAAGGGGAGTCTCTGGAGCTCCCCCTTCTGGCCGGAGATGGTAGTGCAGTCTTGCTATTTTAGTATTTGTATCCAGTGTCAGTAACTGTTTTTGTGGCAAATACCCCTAGGGGTGCCACTTTCCCCCTTAGTTAAGAACATTACTCCGGGACTGTGGGACGATAACATTTTGAAATAACAATTAATATGTACAGAGTCTTAAAAATGAAAAGTTACAAAAACCACTCAAGGAAACAAAAATAGAGTTCTGTAAAAAGTCACTCCAAATAGCGTCCATTAATACAGTTCTATCCTTGAAGGTACTAGGAAAGGCACTGCACTTTGTGTCCAAGAATTTAGTTCCATTTTTCCAACGGAGTTACCAATATAAAGTCTAAAGAAAGTTCAAAAAGAGCAAAAAGCAAAGTTCAAAAAGCAGTCTTTCCGGAGCTTTGATTTAGTGCCTCCGGGCTGATAAAAAGTTCAAGAATATGCAATAAGTTCATACAGACAAGTCTCTGTAGGTACTGGGCTTAAACGTTGCAGAATGATAACAATGACTATACTACATTTTCTGTTTAACTATATATGGCATAACATATATACAATTCACATTATGAGCTTTATAGTTGGTAATCTGCATACCTGGCCGGTAATTGGCCCTGGGTACTACGCTGTGATCTACGTAATAACGGTATCTCTTCATGTGGTGTACTACTGTCTACTGCGGATGTAGTATCTGCCCGCTCTGCTAAAGATAATTCCATGACTATGGAGTTGGCAAGTCCACCGTGAATGGGATCACTCTGATCAGGAATCTGTTCTTCCTGGCCTGGAATCTCCTGTAGTACGGGGTCAGCCTCTTCCTGTCTTGGGACTTCTGGTGTTGGGTAAAAGGCCACCATGGGAACCACTACTGCACCATGGTATGTTAGTAGGGTTCTGGGAAAGTCTCCTATACAGGTGTGATACATTTCCTCTTCTTTTTCCTTTACTAGTTGAACCTGTATGGGTTGAATAACTTCTGGTTCTGGCTGGACAACGTCTGGCTCTTTCAATGCTTCTGGACATAATTTAAGATTGTCTCTTGACACTAGTACAGATGTTAAGCCCCCGTTTTTGCTAATGAGACACATTTTAGGATTATCCATTCTTGTTGGTAAAATTGTGTAGGGTACGGTTTCCCACTGATTGTCTAGTTTATTGGTTCGACGATTTCTCTTGAGCACTTGGTCACCCGGTCTTAATGGGGTCGCTAGAGCATTCTGGTTGAAAGTTCGCTCTTGTCTTTCTCTAGTTTGCTGAAGGCTTCTTTCCACACTCTCTTGCACTTGGCGATACTGCTTTTGCCGTATGATATCCCAATTGGAGTCTTGGACTTCTGCGTCTGGTTTCAGAATTCCCATTTCTAGATCGATTGGTAATTGGCCGGGTCTTGCACGCATAAGGTAAGCTGGGGTGCAATTGGTGGAGCTCACCGGGACATGATTATACAGATCCACCAAGTCAGGCAATTTCTCTGGCCATTGATTCCTTTCTGTCTCAGGTAAAGTCTTTAGTAGTTCAATTACAATATGGTTCATCTTCTCGCATAAGCCGTTTGTTTGTGGATGATAGGCCGTCGTCCGGATCTTTTTGCAACTATACATATTACAGAATTCTCTGAAGATCTCTGATTCAAAGGCTGTACCTTGGTCGGTGAGAACCTGTTCCGGATATCCATGGGGTCTACAAAAGTATGTTTGGAACGCTTTGGCTGCTGTTTTTGCTGTCAGATCTTTTACGGGTACTACTACCAAGAAGCGTGAATAATGGTCCACGATGGTCAAGGCATAGACATAGCCGGACCGGCTTGGTGTCAACTTCACGTGGTCTATGGCTACAAGTTCAAGTGGTTGTTTGGTGATTATGGGCTGCAGTGGTGCTCTTTGGTTCTTTTGATCGTTTCTTCTGAGGTTGCACGGGCCACAATTTCTGCACCACTGTTCGATTGATTTTCTCATCCCGACCCAATAAAATCTTTCTCTTAGAAGTACTTCTAACTTTTTCCAACCAAAGTGACCAGCACCATTATGGTAAGCTTCGAGGACCATCTTGACATCTTGTTTAGGCACGATAATCTGCCAAACCAATTCATGTGTTTTCGGATTGGTGTACCTTCTACAGAGCTTCCCTTGATACAGGAACATTTTGCCTCTCTCTTTCCAGAGTTGATGCGTCTCTTCTGGGGCATCCTCATCGGGATATGCACTTTGCTCAGTTAACAGTTCCTTCACCAACTTCACAGCCGGATTGCTGTCTTGGGTGTCAGCCCATCTATGGTGTGCTAACGGATTAAAATTCACCTCTTGTTGTTTCTGATAGGTACTTGACTGATGATGTTTTGCCTTGGGATGATGGAAGGCTGGTAGTTCAATTTCTTCAAGCTCCCCCGTTTCTTCTTCTACATCTCTCAAGTGTGGCATCCGGGATAGGGCATCGGCATTTCCATTTTTGCGACCTGCTCGATACTTGATCTTGAAGTTGTAATTAGATAACCGGGCTATCCATCGCTGTTCTAACGCACCTAATTTGGCTGTGTCCAGGTGGGTCAACGGATTGTTGTCAGTATAGACAATAAATTCTGCAGCGGCCAGATAGTGTTTGAAACGTTCAGTCACAGCCCAAACTACTGCCAGTAGTTCCAATTTGAAGGAGCTATAATTTTCTGGATTTCTTTCAGTAGGCCGGAGCTTTCTACTTGCAAAGGCGATGACTTTCTCCCGACCTTCTTGCTTTTGTGACAGCACCGCTCCTAGTCCCACATTACTGGCATCGGTGTAGAGGATGAAAGGTTGATGGTAATCTGGGTATGCCAGAACCTCTTCTCCGGTTAGTGCCTTCTTTAGTTGTTCAAAGGAGTCTTCCCTTTCGTCGTTCCACTGAAAAGGAGGGTTTCGGTTTGAAGGTTTCTTCCTCTGCCCTACCAAGGTGTCTTGCAAGGGTGCTGCCAACTTGGTAAATCCTTTTATAAATCTGCGATAGTAACCCACCAATCCCAGGAATTGTCTCACTTCTTTTGCGCTGGTAGGTCTTGGCCAATCCCTTATGGCGCTTATTTTCTCGGGATCTGGTGCTACTCCCTCCGAACTCACGATGTGCCCCAGGTACTGTACCTTTGGCTTGAGAAGGTGACATTTGGATGGCTTGACTTTCATGCCATACCTGGATAAGGCTTCGAACACTTCTGCCAGGTCTATTAAGTGTTGTTCGTAAGTCTTTGAGTAGACGATCACATCATCTAGGTACAGGAGGACGGTCTCGAAGTTCTTGTGTCCGAGGCAGCATTCCATCAGCCGCTGGAAGGTACCGGATGCGTTGCAGAGTCCGAACGGCATGCGATTAAATTCACATAGACCCATTGGTGTGGTGAATGCCGTCTTTTCCTTATCTCTCTCAGCCACAGGGACTTGCCAATACCCGCTTGTTAAGTCTAAGGTGGAAAAATAATTAGCAGATTTCAAAGCAGTTAAGGACTCTTCTATCCTAGGCAAGGGGTAGGCGTCTTTATGGGTGATGTTATTAATCTTCCAGTAGTCTACGCACATTCTCATGGTTCCGTCCTTTTTTTTGACAATCACTAGAGGGGCCGCCCAGGGGCTACAGCTGTCTCTTATTACCCCGGCCTGTTTCATCTCCCTCAGCATATCTTTTTCACACTGATAGTGAGCGGGCGGTATGGGTCTATATCTTTCTTTTATTGGGGGATGGTCACCGGTGGGGATTGTGTGTTCTACCCCTTCTATCCGTCCGAAGTCCAATGGGTGTTTACTGAAGACTTGTTCATATTCCGTCACTAGCCTATACACCCCTTGTTTTTGATGGGTAGGTGTTGAATTTATGCCCACGTGTAGCTGTTGGCACCAATCCTCCAATTCTCCGTCTGAGCCATTGCCTTCCACCTGACAGGTTGGTTCTAAGGGCTCAATGGGTGTGATGGCATTGTTGTCAACAGTATATAGCTTTGCCATTGTAGCATACCTTGGCAAAGTGACCTCTTCCTCTCCACAGTTCAAAAGTCGTACCGGCACTCGTCCCCGGTGTACCTCGACTATCCCTCGTGCTGTGAGTATAGTGGGCCTGCTGTCGGTGTACACTGGTTCTATTAAGGCTTGATAATCTCGTCCCTTAGTACCAATGGCTGCTCTACACCATACCAGCATTTCTGTTTTTGGTGGGATTACAATAGACGTTGGATCACTTACCCTCACACTGCCGATTTCTCCACCTGCAACTTCTACCTGTTGCCTTAACATCAATACTTTTATTTCCCTCCGGAGAACTCTCTGCTGGCAGGATTGGGCAGTTTCAGCAATCTGCTGTAAGACAGAAATGACTTCGGAAAAGCAGTTCTCTAACACATTCATTCCTATCAATACAGTTGGTTCACAGTTCCGCCGGTCAACATCAACAACAATTATACCATGTTTCTTCAATTCTACTTTACCAATCTTTATGGTCATCTCCCTGAATCCTAGTTTCGGTACCAACTTACCATTACTGGCCCATATATCTAGTTCAACATCAGAGGGCCCTTTATCAATATCTGCATCAGCCCAGTACCTCTTATAAAGGATATACGGTATAGATGAAATCTGGGAACCTGTGTCCAGCAAAGCGTTGAGGGGCATTCCGTCCAGCACGATAGGGATAATGGGTCGTCTTCCGATGTACCTGTCGTGCCAGGGTGTTGGGCCTTGAAAGTTCATTCCTGCGAAGCGGCCCGCATTCCCAGGGGATTCCCGTTTAAATCACAATCTCGTGCAAAGTGGCCTGGCTGCTGGCAACGGCGGCAAATGGGCTGTCCATCTGGTTGGTAGCGGTCGCGGGGTCGTCCTCTCCATGTCGGGTATCTCCGGGGTCTCATCCATGGAACACCTTCTCTACAGTTTGACAACTCCATCTTGGGTCCTCTCATCTCCTGCATGGTTTTAGCCATTGAAGCAACAACATCAGTTAAAGAGTCAAGCTTTTGTTGAAAAGCCTCATTAGTACTGGGCCCCAGGGGCTTAGCAATGGCCCCGGATATAGCTGATGTCACTGGTACTCCATGTTGTTGAGGAGCCTCTGCCATGAGTTGCGCAGGCTCCTGATCCCGAGGTGCCTCTGCCAGCTGGAGACGTATAACGCTCTCCTTTAATTGGGCAAATGTCAATTCAGGGTTCTTAAAAACAAGCATGCTCACATGCCCCCGGTGAGAAGGGGTGTAGAGTCCCTCAATAAATTGATCTCTTAGCAGTTTATCCGCTCCGGTGTTAAAAATGGGTTCAGCCAGTGTAAGTGATTTAAGGGCTTCCTGCAGGTTTAAGGCAAAGTCTCTCACGCCCTCATTAACTTTTTGTTTGCAATTAAAGAATCGTACTTTAGCTTTGCTGCTGGCCGTGGTTTCAAATGTAGCTTTTAATCCAGCAAATATGCGTTCAACAGTGCCTTTTAGATCAGCTGCCCATGCTGTGACTTCTCGCTTAGCATGGCCACTTAACTGCATCATCAGGAGACTAACACGCTGAACTTCACCCACGGGGAACATGTCAAAATGGGCCAGCATCTTTTCTCTGAAATCGTCAAGGGTATTAGGCTCACCTTCATACATTGGAAGCCATGGGCCACCCGGGGTATATGGCATCAGCACCGGCATGATGGGCGCCACTCCTTGCACCGCTGTGCTACCGGACTCTCTATCGACACTCTGTCTTTCAGCTGCATTAGCGTCGCCGGATGCTGCGGCGTCTCCGTGCTGCGACATACTGTGCCCCCTTAGTTAATCCGGACCCTTCCGGTCCTCCGCTTCCATCGGGATAGTGTAGATTCGTTCCGCTGTGCAGCAGGATCGATTTTCCCCTTGCTCTGATGTCAGAGCGCTCAGCTTGGTGCCGCCCACAATGACACGCCCCCTGCTGCTCCTGCCGGCCGCGCGCTCTGTAATGGTGGATTCTGAAGTTTTTCAGTTAGACTGGGGCTCAGGTGATGGCGTAGCTCAATTAACAGTCTCGTGCCTAACGGTTAGGAGGTGATTACCTCAGGGGATGGCGGCCATCTTTACTCCATTATAACCAATGGGGAAAAGTCACTTTCAATAGTTTTCAATGGGGAATGGATTTTTCTTTAATAAAGTCAATTTTCAAGATTTTTCATCCAAGTTTTCACAGTTTTGGGCTCCAATCACGGCACACAATACCCGGTATACGGGCTGGCTAGATCCTGTTCGTGACGCCAATTGTGACGCCCAGGAGACCGGGATACCCAGCACCGGACCAATGGGGTCTGTCTCTTGAGGGGGATGTCACGGGTGGCTTGACCCGGTGCTATGGCCTCAGGCAATGCACAGTGTAAGGGGTATCGTGAGGGGACAGGCACTTACTTGATCAGCAGCAGGTTCTCCCAGCGGTGACGATCCCGATCCTGGATAGATGGCTATTGTCCAAATGAAAGACTGAGGCACTGAAACGTTTAACCAGTTTACTTTAACGTAAAAGGATTTACAACCAGTCCTGTCACCGGAGTCTGTATGGGAACTCTGAGTTACTTTGACCCTGCCGGGGTCTTCGCCTCTTATTGTGCGCAATTTCTGTGTGGCCCTGCTGCTGTATGTGAACTGGCTGCCGGCCCAATCTGTCCCCTCCGGGTCCTGGTTCGACGGGCAACCCGAGTCCTTTTATCGGCTTACCCCCTCCGGGAGTACCGCTGAACTCTGTCTGTTGCTGCGTCCGGCCCTAGTGAAGCTGATATCACCTCACGTTTTTCCGGTTGCTGTATTATGTATAATGAATACAGCCACGGATCCGATATCCGTCTTTGCGCCTGTTCTGGGTAGTGATTAATGCTACCTGGTTCTCACAATGTCCTTTTTCTCTGTCCCTCTTCTCCTCAGGCCGGTGATTTGGGCCTGGAAACCGTCATAGGGCTGTTAGAAATTCAGCTGTATGACCTCTCACTTTCAGCTCCTTAGCCCAACTGCCATTTCTTCTCTCAGACCAGAATGGATTAAGGGGAGTCTCTGGAGCTCCCCCTTCTGGCCGGAGATGGTAGTGCAGTCTTGCTATTTTAGTATTTGTATCCAGTGTCAGTAACTGTTTTTGTGGCAAATACCCCTAGGGGTGCCACATATATGTCAGGGAGACACATATATGTATTTATATTAATATTTCATCCAGCGCGATATAGCAGAAAGCCGGTAATTCAATTACCGGCTTTTGCTATCTCCTTCCTAAACCCGACATGATATGAGACCTGGTTTACATACAGTAAACCATCTCATATCACCATTTTTTTTGCATATTCCACACTACTAATGTTAGTAGTGTGTCTATGCAAAATTTGGCTGTTCTAGCTAGTAAATTAAGGGGTTAAATGGCGGAAAAAATTGGCGTGGGCTCCCGCACAATTTTCTCCGCCAGAGTAGTAAAGCCAGTGACTGAGGGCAGATATTAATAGCCTGGAGAGGGTCCACGGTTATTGCCCCCCCCCCCGGCTAAAAACACCTGCCCCCAGCCACCCCAGAAAAGGCACATCTGGAAGATGCACCTATTCTGGCACTTGGCCACTCTCTTCCCATTCCCGTGTAGTGGTGGGATATGGGGTAATGAAGGGTTAATGCCACCTTGCTATTGTAAGGTGACATTAAGCCTAATTAATAATGGAAAGGCGTCAATTATGACACCTATCCATTATTAATCCAATACTAGTAAAGGGTTAAAAAAAAACACACACACATTATTAAAAATGAATTTAATGCCCTTAATTTACTAGCTAGAACGGCCAAATTTTGCATATGCACACTACTAACATTAGTAGTGTGGAATATGCAAAAAGAAATGGGGATATGAGATGGTTTACTGTATGTAAACCAGGTCTCATATCATGTTGGGTTTTAGGAAGGAGAAAGAAAAAGCCGGTAATTGAATTACCGGCTTTCTGCTATATTGCGCTGTATGAAGTAATAATATATATACATATATGTGTCTACTGACATATATATATATATATATATATATATATATATATATAGACAGTATATATGTTTTTTTTTTATTTTTTACACATGGATCCCTTGTATAGCCGTATGTCGGTTTTGCAAGCCTGCGATAAAAACACGCATTACGGCTGCCATACGGATTACATACGGAGGATGCCATGCGCAAAAAACGCCGACACACCCTGCCTACGGAGGAGCTACGGACCACTATTTTCGGGACTTTTCAGCGTATTACGGCTGTAATATACGGACCATATTTTCATACGCTGAGTGTGAAGCCGGCCTTACTCTCACTTATGTTCTCCTTTTTTGATGTCCACAATCACACACTACCTTCCTACCTATAGTGGGGTAAATAAGTATTTGATCCCTTGCTGATTTTGTAAGTTTGCCCACTGACAAAGACCTGAACAGTCTATGATCTTAAGGCTAGGTTGATTTTAACATTGAGAGATAGAATATCAAAAATAAAATCCAGAAAATCACATTGTATAACATATAAATGTATTGGCTTTTTGCAGTGAGAAATAAGTACACTGCTCAAAAAATAACGGGAACACTAAAATCCCACATCCTAGATATCACTGAATGAAATATTCCAGTTGTAAATCTTTATTCATTGCATAGTGGAATGTGTTGAGAACAATAAAACCTAAAAATGATCAGTGTAAATCACAACTAATATACCACGGAGGTCTGGAGTTGGAATAATGCTAAAAATCAAAGTGGAAAATTAAATTACAAGCTGATTCAGCTTCAGTGGAAATGCCTCAAGACAAGGAAATGATGCTCAGGAGTGTGTGTGACCTCCACGTGCCTGTTTGACCTCCCTACCTCTCCTGAGGGATCTCCTCCCAGACCTGGACTAAAGCATCCGCCAACTCCTGGACAATCTGTGGTGCAACGTGACGTTGGTGGATGGTGCGAGACATGATGTCCCAGATGTGTTCAATAGGATTCAGGTCTTGGGAATGGGCGAGCCAGTCCATAGCTTCAATGCCTTCATCTTGCAGGACCTGCTGACACACCCCAGGGACGTGAGGTCTGGCATTGTCCTGCATTAGGAGGAATCTAGGGCCAACCGCACCAGCATTTGGTCTCACAAGGGGTCTGAGGATCTCATCTAAGTACCTAATGGCAGTCAGGCTACCTCTGGCGAGTGCATGGAGGGCTGTGCGGAACTCCAAAGAAATGCCACCCCACACCTTTACTGACCCACTGCCAAACCAATCATGCTGAAAGATGTTGCAGGCAGCAGATCTCTCTCCACGGCATCTCCAGACTCTGTCACGTCTGTCATATGTGCTCAGTGTGAACCTGCTTTCATCTGTGAAGAGCACAGGGCGCCAGTGGTAAATTTGCCAATCCTGATGTTCTGTGCAAATGCCAAGCGTCCTGCACGGTGTTGGGCTGTGAGCACAACCCCCATCTGTGGACATCGGGCAGTCAGACCATCCACGTAGAGTTGGTTTCTAACCGTTTGTGCAGACAGATGCACATTTGTGGCCTGCTGGAGATCATTTTGCAGGGCTCTGGCAGTGCTCCTTCTGTTCCTCTTTGCACAAAGGCAGAGGTAGAGTTCCTGTTGCTGGGTTGATGCCCTCCTACGGCCTCCTCCACTTCTCCTGGTGCCTGATGTACTGACCTGTCTCCTGGTAGCACCTTCAGCCTCTGGACACTATGCCTTTGTTCCTGTATAGGAATCCGCAGGTGGTAAAACGCAGGTGAAATCCGCACAAAAAATGCTGGAAATCTGCGGTAAATCCGCTCTTAAGGTACCTTCACACATAACGATATTGTTAACGATATCGTTGCTATTTGTGACGTAGCAACGATATCGTTAATGAAATCGTTATGTGTGACAGCGACCAGCGATCAGGCCCCTGCTGGGAGATCGTTGGTCGCTGAATAAAGTCCAGAACTTTATTTCGTCGCTGGATCTCCCGTGGACATCGCTGGATCGGCGTGTGTGACACCGATCCAGCGATGTCTTCACTGGTAACCAGGGTAAACATCGGGTAACTAAGCGCAGGGCCGCACTTAGTAACCCGATGTTTACCCTGGTTACCATCCTAAAAGTAAAAAAAAACAAACACTAGATACTTACCTACAGCTGTCTGTCCTCCAGCGCTGCGCTCTGCTCTCCTCCTGTACTGGCTGTGAGCCGGAAAGCAGAGCGGTGACGTCACCTCTCTGCTTTCCGGCTCCCAGCCAGTACAGGAGGAGAGCAGAGAAGCAGAGCGCAGCGCTGGAGGACAGACGGCTGTAGGTAAGTATGTACTGTTTGTTTTTTTTTTACTTTTAGCATGGTAACCAGGGTAAACATCGGGTTACTAAGCGCGGCCCTGCGCTTAGTTACCCGATGTTTACCCTGGTTACCGGCATCGTTGGTCGCTGGAGAGCGGTCTGTGTGACAGCTCTCCAGCGACCAAACAGCGACGCTGCAGCGATTCGGATCGTTGTCGGTATCGCTGCAGCGTCGCTTAATGTGAAGGGGCCTTTAGTCCACAGGTAAAACGCAGTGCATTTTACCTGCAGATTTTTCAAAAAACGGTGGGGAAAAATCTGCACACGAAACCACAGCATGTGCACATAGCCAGATTGTCTATAGATTAATCAGCACAATCCTGCTGACAGGTTCCCTTTAAGTTCTGAAACTTTGGTTAAAGTTATCTGAGCACACAAATTTCCAATGGTGCTCAAACTTTTGCATTGGCCCATTTTCCTTTTTGCTAGTTTTAAAATATAAAAAATGACAATATTATTTTGCCTAAAATACAAAGGAAATGTGTCATTTTTATCTTTAGCGCATTTAGAGACCATTTTATCTTGTTTGTTTAGCTGTTCACAATAAAAATAATTTTGACCAGGGGTGCCCAAACTTTTACATGCCAGTGTATTTTAATTAACCCATTAACCCCCAGCGGTATTTTCATTTTTGCGTTTTTGTTTTTTTGCTCCCGTTCCTCCCAGAGCCATAACTTTTTTATTTTTTGGCCAAAATGGCCATGTGAGGGCTTGTTATTAGGGGGACGAGTTGTACATTTGAACAACACCACTGGATTTAACATTTCATATACTGGAAAACAGGTAAAAAAAATTCCAAGTGCAGTAAAATTGCAAAAAAGGTTTCTTTTTTTTTACCATGTTCACTTAATGGTAAAACTGACCTGCCATTATGATTCTCCAGGTCATCAAACATGTCTAGGTTCTTTTTTATCTAAGTTGTGAAAAAAATTTCCAAAGCCTCCAGCATCTGGACACTACACTGACAGACACAGCAAACCTTCTTGCCACATTAATGTGCCATCCTGGATGAGCTGCAGTACCTGAGTCACTTATGTGGGCTGTAGAGTCCGTCTTATGCTACCACGAGTGTGAAAGCACAACTAACATTCAAAAGTGACCAAAACATCAACCAGAAAGCATTGGTACTGAGGTGAGGTCTGGATCCACACCTGTAGAACCACTCCTTTATTGAGTGTGTCTTGATAATTGCCAATAATTTCCATCAGTTGTCTTTCCCATTTGCACAACAACATGTGAAATTGATTGTCAAACAGTGTTGCTTGATTTACTTGGAGTTATAGTCTGTTGTTCCCTTTATTTTTTAAGCAGTGTATTTGATCCCTCTGGTAAATAAGACTTAATACTTGGTGGCAAAACCCTTGTTGGCAAGCACAGCAGTCAGATGTTTTTTCTAGTTGATGATGAGGTGCGCGTGTAATGAAGAATTTTGGTCCACTCCACTTTGCAAATCATCTCTAAATCATTAAGATTTCCACCACTGTACCTACCTAGTTACCAATGGCAGTTATTTCAGCATGCCATGGTGTAGCATCAGCTTTCTTGAAGATAATGCAGGAGTGCAAAGGCAAAGCAAACTTGCCTGTGTATGTAGGAGTTGAGAGAGATAGCTGTCGAGAGTTATGTATTGTGTATGGGGCCCCAGAGTCATCCTTGCTATTTCCTGCATCACTTTGATTCCTGGCGTCCTCGCTGTCTATCTTGTAAAATAGTGGAATAGCACAAATAACGTCTTATTAACGTAAAATGTTAAAAAAGGAGATTTGCACACCTGGCAGAGTTGTGTAAGCACAACCACTTAATGTACTTACAGCACAGGCTACTGCAGACCCACAGGATGAAGAACAATCAAAGGTGGATAAGAATGGGGTTAATTCCTGAGCCGCCTAGACAGGGAGAATGGTGACAGATTGAGTAATAAACTTATGAAGATTAAGTGCAGTTTATTGTCAACCCGTTTTGAAGTAGCAAATTTCTTCCTCAGTACAAGCCAGTTACTTACCTTGGTCCGTCACATAAAATGTATTTTCTAACTATCTATCTTTACACCCTAATTATTTTTGTAATTTCCTTTATTGCACCATTTCCTACACTTCTCCATATCTAGTAAATCCCTAAATTAGTTTTTTTACTGTACTTCCTTTGACATGAAGAAATGTAAAAAATCCCATGCAGGTTTGCAGTTATTCACCGAATTCGAAGCAATTCAGAAAAGGATACCTGGCAGACATAGAAAGACAGAAAGAAAGACAATAGACACTAATTTGTTCACCAATATATTACCCACAATGTTGGGATGCAGGTCCAATGTAGTCAACGTTCCCCAATGTTTCCGGTATCTGTGAATACTAGTAAAGTTCCGGTTATTCACAGATGCTGGGTACTGACTAGGATGCTCATCAGAGAAGTCAGCTCTCACTGCGCAAGTGAGACCCAGGGATGATGATGAGAGTTTACGTCAATACCCGGCACCTATGAATAGCATGAACTTTACTAGTATTCAAATTGCAAGTCAAATTTATGTATGAAAAAGCCAAGATGGTATTCTATAAAATAATGGTAGTCTCACTTTTGAAGCAGTTGTGGATGGTGAGATATGGAGCCCTAAAGTCAAAAGTTCAAATCATTGTTACACTTTTGCTCATCAGTGTATTTCTGTACTGATTGTGATTCTTGAGCTGTACTCCTGTACTGATGAGTGTTTTGATGCTGTGATTCTGTACCGATGTGGGTTATATGGATGAATTTTTCTGCTGCTGTTGGTTCTCATGATGAATTTCTGTACTGCTGGTGGTTCTGGTGATGTATCTCTGTACTGATGAGGGTTATGATGCTGTGTCTGTGTACTGATGGGGGTTCTAGTGATGCATTTCCGCATTTCTGCATTCTTCTGGTGGTTTTGATGATGGGTTACTGTGATGCTGTTGTTTCTGATCCTGTACACATGTAACAATCCTTAACTTGTACGATTAAGTTTTCTGGCAAGTTAAGAGTTACTATGTTTTTATTTATGTTAGGAGCATTAGAGGAGTTTTCCAAGTTTGTGATGATTCCGCAATCATTCTATGTGACTGTAGACTTCTGAATTCTGACAGTTTGCACTGAAAGCTGTCAGGATTCTTTGGTGCCTTCAGTGAGAATGGAAGGTCATGAAGCCAAAAGTATGCGATTTGCACACATACGGTCACGTATCAACTAGACATGTGTGACCTCACTCAATGAAAATGAATTGAACGAGGCCGGACATATTTAGTTGGAATGTGGACAGAAGTAAATAAATCGTGCTACATGAACGTCCACTTTTGCCACTGGCAAGGGAGAATCTTAACTGTGTGCAGTGCATGTGCTGTGAGAATTCAGAAGCCTGCAGTCATCTGGAGTGACCTCAGACTTTCATCTCAAACCTAAGTCTTTTAATTATAAAATTAAGCCTTGCAGCCTATCCTAACAGAGCCTAATATACTCACTGTCAGGATCCAGCTCTGCTTACTAGTTCCAGCTGTCATCACATGGCCACTTCACTCATATGCGTCTTTCATGCTTTCAGTCATGGTCATGTGACAACAAGCTTTTCTTCTTGCTTTTCTCAGTTTTTCACTGAACATTAAAAAAAATTAGGAAGAGCAGCTATTTGGCACATGACCATAAGGGTTCAAATTGCCTATTAACCCCTTCATGACCTTGGGATTTTCCATTTTTCCGTGTTCGTTTTTTGCTCCCCTCCTTCCCAGAGCCATAACTTTTTTATTTTTCCATCAATATGGCCATGTGGGGCTTATTTTTTGTGGGTCGAGTTGTAATTTTGAATGACATCATTGGTTTTAACATGTTGTGTACTAGAAAACAGGAAACAAAATTCCAAGTGCGGTGAAGTTACAAAAAAAGTGCAATCCCACACTTGCTTTTTGTTGGCTTTTTTGCTAGGTTCACTAAATGCTAAAATTGACATGATATTATGATTCTCCAGGTCATTACGAGTTCATAGACACCAAACATGTCTAGGTTCCCTTTTATCTAAGTGGTGAAAAAAAATTCCAAACTTAGCTAAAAAAAAAAAAATTGCGCCATTTTCCGATACCCGTAGCGTCTCCATTTTTCGTGATCTGGGGTTAGTTGAGGGCTTATTTTTTGCATGCCAAGCTGACAAAAAAAGTAATTCTGGCGTTTCAAATTTTTTTCTCGCTACGCTGTTTAGCGATCAGGTTAATCATTTTTTATTGATAGATCGGGCGATTCTGAGCGCATTGATACCAAATATGTGTAGGTTTGATTTTTTTTTAATTGTTTTATTTTGAATGGGGCAAAAGGGGGGTGATGTAAACTTTTATAATATTTTTATTTTTTTCAAATTTTTTTCCTTTTTTTTTTCCTTTTGCCATGCTTCAATAGCCTCCATGGGAGGCTAGAAGCTGGCACAACTGGATCGGCTCTGCTACATAGCAGCAATCATTAGATCGCTGCTATGTAGCTGAATTACAGGCTTGCTATGAGCACCGACAACAGGGTGGCGCTCACAGCAAACCAGAATCAGTAACCATAGAGGTCTCTAGGACCTCTATGGTTACTATGCAGAAGCATCGCTGACCTCCGATCATGTGACGGGGGTCGGCGGTGAGCTCATTTCTGGCCCGATGGCCGGAAGCGCCGGTTAAATGCTTCTGTCTGCATTTGACAGCGGCATTTAACTAGTTAATAGCGGCGGGTAAATCGAGATTTCACTCGCCGCTATTGCGGACACATGTCAGCTGTTCAAAACAGCTGACATGTCCCGGCTTTGATGCAGGCTCACTGCCGGAGCTTGCATCAAAGCGGGGGGTTCTGACCTCGGACGTACTATCCTGTCCGAGGTCAGACAGGGGTTAATGATTGGTCACATGACAACCACTCAAAATGCTTGAAGAGGGAGCCAAACTGAGTTTTTGCCCCAGGTGCTCGAAAACCTAAATACACCTATGTCTTAGGCTAAGGTCACATGACTGTACATTCTTTTATTTCAAAGAATCGGGCCCATTATGCAAATGACCCTCTGAACGGAGTTTGATCACACTGTGATCATAGTGTGACCTGATTCTCTTGGATGAGGGGAAGATGTGAAATAAAACTCTCCATTTTGTCAGTACATGGAAATCTGACTGCATTCAGACGTCATCTGTGTGCAGTTCGATGTTTTCCAAGAACTCATTGACTCGCATGTCCAAGTGCGATCTGATAATTGGATCCAACTCAGGTATGCTGCGATTTTTTCCTGGCACTGACTCTGTCCGACAAAAAAATTGGTCATGTGCACGGCTCCATAGAATAACATTGGTTGAAGTCCGAGCGCGATCTGATGTTTCGTCAGTTCGCACTTGGACTAAAGGCCCCGTCACACATAGCGACGCTTGAGCGATTCCGACAAAGATACGACCTGTCAGGGATCGCTCAAGCGTCGCTATGTGGTCGCTGGTGAGATGTCAAACAGTGAGATCTCACCAACGACGCAGCAGCGATGCGGCGACCTGTAGCGACCTGTAGCGACCTGTACAACGATGCTATTTCATGACGATTCAATGGGACGTCCTGTCAGCGAGGTCGTTGGTAAGGTGTCAAACACAGCGATGTGTGCTACCCAGCGGGACCTCAACGATCAAAAAATGGCCCAGGCCATTCCGACACGACCAGCGATCTCACAGCAGGGGCCTGGTCGCTGCTACGTGTCACACATAGCGAGATCGCTACTGAGGTCGCTGTTGCGTAACAAAACTTGTGAGTCAACAGCGATCTCGCTAGCGATCTCGCTGTGTGTGACGGGGGCTTTAGAATACGGTCATCTGCATGGGCCCTTAGGAAGAAGGGCAGGTGAAGTACAGTAATCAGATAAAAGAGATGCACCTTGAAAATTCTGTTCCCCAAGGCAAAATCTGAAATAGGGCCAAAGCCCATCAGGAGAGGAGAATCAAACATGTTTACACAAAAAGCTATATTTCAGGAAAAAAATGACCATACATTTACTTTGTTAGACCTTTGTTCCTGTACTTTGTATTATTGGCAAATGCAGCAATCGAAAAATAATGGTATTTGAATGCAGTATTAGAAAAATGACATACGGTGATGGTATGCTAAAACCGATTATACTCACTTTTTACATTTGTTACTTTTCTAATGTTTGCTGCTGGGTTGTAACTTACAGGGTACTTTAAGAACACATTTACTCTTTCTTTTTATTTTATGAAAAAACTGCTCAAACTCTTCTGTGTTCTGCCTCTAAGTGAGATTTTGTCTGCAGTTTGGAGGTGGGTCATAAGCAGATCTGCAATGAGGTAGAGCTGAGAATACATATTAGGCATACAGAACATGTATTACAAGTCAAGAGAGAAAAACACTTGTCTGCAGCATTTCACAGTTTGATGTGATAAACCTCTTCCTATGAAGCAATGTCTGCATTTTCTTTGCTCCATTTTATCAGTACAACTAGCAGCTCCTTCTGAGGCCATTGTAAAGTATGTCTCTTCGTTCAGTAAATGAAAATTCATACATAATAAATGGCGTTATTGTGCCGCGCAGTGTAATTTTAAAGAGATTATACAAGGCAGTAATTATATTTTTTAGAAATGTGACAAGTTGTCTGAATTTTGCATTTTCACACAGCTCTGCTTATATGAAGCCATTCATTGAATTTAAAATGTAGAAATAATATAGAATTTTTGCAAATCAAAATTATCCACGACTTCTCTCCGTAAAGTCGTCAGCAGAATTCAGGCATCATTTGTACTGTAGTATTTCCATTCTTTGAACCAACATAGTGTTGATAAATTATATTCTACAGTTTTGTGAATACATTGCTCTATTACTATGGACCCTGTATAGTCTGTTCCGTCAGTCACAGTCCTGTCTAACTGTTCTTTACAGCTCACTAACATACATTCAGACAGACGCACAAAGGTCAGCATAGGAGCTAAAGATACAAAACAGGTAGATATAGCTTTTAAGGCTATAAGAGGGATACGTTTTTATAACTCATAGATGTTACAAAGCTCATAATATTGAGATCTTAATATGCTGCTCTAGTGTCCTCTAAGCACCCACTACAAAAGTAAACATAGGAATATTGTTATTTCACAACAATGACCAAAAAAATCGTATCTCACTTGTTCTGCCACCAGCTATTCCGAAAAAATTGTCCCATACATAGTGCCAGATGATTGGCTGCAGTGGTCAGGTGCCGTCTTTAATCAAGTTCAAAAGAGTAGACATTGGGTGATTTTTTCATTTCTACGCTCTTGTTTTTACTTCCTCCTCTTCCAAGAACCATAACATTTTCTTTACTTTTCCTTCGACACAGCTGGTTGGAAACAGTTTTTAGCGGGACGAATTGTAGTTTTGAATGAAATGAATTTTAACCCCTTCACTCTCCAGCCTGTTTTCACCTTTATTACCAGGCTAAATTTTACAATTCTGACCAGTGTAATTTTATGTGGTAATAACTCTGGAATGCTTCAATGGATCACAGTATTTATGAAATTGTTTTTCGAGACATGTTGTACTTTGTGATAGTGGTAAAATTTGTTCAATATGACTTGCGTTTATTTGTGAAAATATTGGAAATTTGGCGAAAATACCCAAAAGTGACACCATTCTAAAAACTACAGTGGGTAAGGAAAGTATTCAGACCCCTTTAAATGTTTCACTCTTTGTTTAATTGCAGCCAGTTGGTAAATTCAAAAAAGTTTATTTTTTTTTCTAATTAATGTATACTCTGCACCTCATCTTAACCCCTCTGTGACCTTAGACGTACTATCCCGTCGAGGTGCCCTGGGCTTATCTGACCCTGGACGGGATAGTACGTCATAGCCGATCGGCCGCGCTCACGGGGGGAGCGCGGCCGATCGCGGCCGGGTGTCAGCTGCTTATCGCAGCTGACATCCGGCACTATGTGCCAGGAGCGGTCACGGACCGCCCCCGGCACATTAACCCCTGGCACACCGCGATCAAAGATGATCGCGATGTGCCGGCGGTGCAGGGAAGCACCGCGCAGGGAGGGGGCTCCCTGCGGGCTTCCCTGAGACCCCCGGAGCAACGCGATGTGATCGCGTTGCTGCGAGGGTCTCGCCTCCCTCCCTGCTCCCTCCAGCCCCGGATCCAAGATGGCCGCGGATCCGGGTCCTGCAGGGAGGGAGGTGGCTTCACAGAGCCTGCTCAGAGCAGGCACTGTGAAGCCTGCAGCGCTGCAAGTCAGATCAGTGATCTGACAGAGTGCTGTGCAAACTGTCAGATCACTGATCTGTGATGTCCCCCCCTGGGACAAAGTAAAAAAGTTAAAAAAAAAATTTTCCAAATGTGTAAAAAAAATAAAAAAAAATATTCCAAAATAATGAAAAAAAAAAAAAAAATATTATTCCCATAAATACATTTCTTCATCTAAATAAAAGAAAAACCCAATAAAAGTACACATATTTAGTATCGCCGCGTCCGTAACGACCCGACCTATAAAACTGTCCCACTAGTTAACCCCTTCAGTAAACACCGTAAGAAAAAAAAAAAAAAAACGAGGCAAAAAACAACGCTTTATTATCATACCACCGAACAAAAAGTGGAATAACACGCGATCAAAAGGACAGATATAAATAAACATGGTACCGCTAAAAGCGTCATATTATCCCGCAAAAAACGAGCCGCCATACAGCATCATCAGCAAAAAAATAAAAAAGTTATAGTCCTGAGAATAAAGCGATGCAAAAATAATTATTTTTTCTGTAAAATAGTTTTTATCGTATAAAAGCGCCAAACCATAAAAAAATGATATAAATGAGGTATCGCTGTAATCGTACTGACCCGAAGAATAAAACTGATTTATCAATTTTACCAAACGCAGAACGGTATAAACGCCTCCCCCAATAGAAATTCATGAATAGCTGGCTTTTGGTCATTCTTCCTCACAAAAATCGGAATAAAAAGCGATCAAAAAATGTCACGTGCCCAAAAATGTTTTCAATAAAAACGTCAACTTGTCCCGCAAAAAACAAGACCTCACATGACTCTGTGGACCAAAATATGGAAAAATTATAGCTCTCAAAATGTGGTATTGCAAAAAATATTTTTTGCAATAAAAAGGGTCTTTCAGTGTGTGACGGCTGCCAATCATAAAAATCCGCTAAAAAACTCGCTATAAAAGTAAATCAAACCCCCCTTCATCACCCCCTTAGTTAGGGAAAAATAAAAAAAAATGTATTTATTTCCATTTTCCCATTAGGGCTAGGGTTAGGGCTAGGGTTAGGGCTAGGGTTAGGGCTAGGGTTAGGGCTAGGGCTAGGGTTAGGGCTAGGGTTAGGGCTAGGGCTAGGGTTAGGGTTAGGGCTAGGGTTAGGGTTAGGGTTGGGGCTACAGTTAGGGTTGGGGCTAAAGTTAGGGTTAGGGTTTAGATTACATTTACAGTTGGGAATAGGGTTGGGATTAGGGTTAGGGGTGTGTCAGGGTTAGAGGTGTGGTTAGGGTTACCGTTGGAATTAGGGTTAGGGGTGTGTTTAGATTAGGGTTTCAGTTATAATTGGGGGGTTTCCACTGTTTCGGCACATCAGGGGCTCTCCAAACACGACATGGCGTCCGATCTCAATTCCAGCCAATTCTGCGTTGAAAAAGTAAAACAGTGCTCCTTCCCTTCCGAGCTCTCCTGTGTGCCCAAACAGGGGTTTACCCTCACATATGGGGTATCAGCGTACTCAGGACAAATTGGACAACAACTTTTGTGGACCAATTTCTCCTGTTACCCTTGGGAAAATACAAAACTGGGGGCTAAAAAATAATTGTGGGAAAACAAAAAGATTTTTTATTTTCACGGCTCTGCGTTATAAACTGTAGTGAAACACTTGGGGGTTCAAAGTTCTCACAACACATCTAGATAAGTTCATTGAGGGGTCTAGTTTCCAATATGGGGTCACTTGTGGGGGGTTTCTACTGTTTAGGTACATTAGGGGCTCTGCAAACGCAATGTGACGCCTGCAGACCAATCCATCTAAGTCTGCAGTCCAAATGATGCTCCTTCCCTTCCGAGCCCTCCCATGCGCCCAAACGGTGGTTCCCCCCCACATATCGGGTATCAGCGTACTCAGGACAAATTGGACAACAACTTTTGGGGTCCAATTTCTCCTGTTACCCTAGGGAAAATACAAAACTGGGGGCTAAAAAATAATTTTTGTGGGAAAAAAATTTTGTTTTATTTTTATGGCTCTGCATTATAAACTTCTGTGAAGCCCTTGGTGGGTCAAAGTGCTCACCACACATCCAGATAAGTTCCTTAGGGGGTCTACTTTCCAAAATGGTGTCACTTGTGGGGGGTTTCAATGTTTAGGCACATCAGTGGCTCTCCAAACGCAACATGGCGTCCCATCTCAATTCCTGTCAATTTTGCATTGAAAAGTCAAACGGCGCTCCTTCCCTTCCGAGCTCTCCCATGCGCCCAAACAGTGGTTTACTGCCACATATGGGGTATCAGCGTACTCAGGACAAATTGGACAACAACTTTTGGGGTCCATTTTCTCCTGTTACCCTTGGTAAAATAAAACAAATTGGAGCTGAAGTAAATTTTTTGTGTAAAAAAGTTAAATGTTCATTTTTATTTAAACATTCCAAAAATTCCTATTAAACACCTGAAGGGTTAATAAACTTCTTGAATGTGGTTTTGAGCACCTTGAGGGGTGCAGTTTTTAGAATGGTGTCACACTTGGGCATTTTCTATCATATAGACCCCTCAAAATGACTTCAAATGAGACGTGGTCCCTAAAAAAAAATGGTGTTGTAAAAATGAGAAATTGCTGGTCAACTTTTAACCCTTATAACTCCCTAACAAAAAAAAAATTGGTTCCAAAATTATGCTGATGTAAAGGAGACATGTGGGAAATGTTACTTATTAAGTATTTTGTGTGACATATCTCTGTGATTTAATTGCATAAAAATTCAAAGTTTGAAAATTGCGAAATTTTCAAAATTTTCGCCAAATTTCCGTTTTTTTCACAAATAAACGCAGGTACTATCAAAGAAATTTTACCACTATCATGAAGTACAATATGTCACGAGAAAACAATGTCAGAATCACCAGGATCCGTTGAAGCGTTTCGGAGTTATAACCTCATAAAGGGACAGTGGTCAGAATTGTAAAAATTGGCCTGGTCATTGACGTGCAAACCACCCTTGGGGGTAAAGGGGTTAAATGAAAAAAACAGAAATGTAGAAATTTTTTGCAAATTTATTAAAAAAGAAAAACTGAAATATAACATGATCATAAGTATTCTAACCAGGGGCGGCGTCAGCACCCGGGCAAGTGCCGGGGCCCTAGCGAGACGGGGGGGCCATTTTGACAAGTGTGACCAACTTTTTAGTATTGATGATGCCTATGCAGCATCAATAGTAAAAAGATATAGTGTTAAAAATAATTAACATTTTTTAAAATCGTGCTATTCTCACCTTCTGGCGGCCCCCGTTCCCAGTGATGCCTTGCAAAATGACCCCAGATGACGCAGGATCATGCAAGACCACTACGTCATCACAGGTCATATTCTCGCAAGGCATTACTGGGAATGGGAGCTGTCGGGAGTATCGCTAAGGCCTGGGCTTGATCCGAGGGCCACCAGATGGTGAGTATATAACTATTTTATATTTTAATTCTTTATTTAACAGGGATATGGTGACAACACTGCTATATACTATATGGCTGTGTTATATAGAAGGAATCAATATCACCATTACCCACTGAACGGGAAACCACTGGGTAAATCTGACAGGGAGAAGGATTTGGGGATCCTAGTTAATGATAAACTTACCTGGAGCAGCCAGTGCCAGGCAGCAGCTGCCAAGGCAAACAGGATCATGGGGTGCATTAAAAGAGGTCTGGATACACATGATGAGTGTCACGCACGCGCCCAGACTGGTTGGCGTGGGCATACGGGGGTGTGGCCCCACTGGACCACAGACCAAACTTCCCTGGAAGGGGCGTAACTAAGTAGCTTCCTAGGTGTTCGCTGGAGCCTCTGATGGTGAGGTCAGACTTGTACAATAGGAAGCTACCAGGTGCCACTCCAGGGTGATGTCTGGCTGTGGCTGCTGATCCCACTAAGGAACGGAGCGGGCACGGCTGGCACTCTGGCTGACAGGCGGGCACGGCTGGGACACAGGCAGACGGGTGCAACAGAGACACTGGCGGGCAGGCGGACACGGCTGGCTCTCTAGTAGGCAGGCGGGTACGACTGGAACATAGGAAGAACCGGTAGGGACCGGTCTGCAGGCAGGTATGTGAAACAGGTTGGAACCTGTTCAGACAGGAGGACAAAGTAACAAGTAGAGAAAGACCGCAAGAGGCGGAGCCAAGGGCGGAGCCGCTGGAGGCAGAGCCAAGAGTGGAGACGCTGGAGGCGGAGCCATAAGCGGAGACGCTGGAGGCGGAGCCAAGAGCGGAGACGCTGGAGGCGGAGCCAAGAGCGGAGACGCTGGAGGCGAAGCCAAGAGCGGAGATGCTGGAGGCGGAGCCAAGAGCGGAGACGCTGGAGGCGGAGCCAAGAGCAGAGACGCTGGAGGCGGAGCCAAGAGCGGAGATGCTGGAGGCGGAACCAAGAGCGAAGACACTGGAGGTAACGCCAAGAGTGGAGATGCTGGAGGCGGAGCCAAGAGCAGAGACGGAGCCAAGTGCAGAAACACAGGAGGCGGAGCCAGATAGAACCGCAAAGAGCGGAGCCAGATAGAACCGCAAAGAGCGGAGCCACAGAGCAAAGCCAGAGAGTGCGAAGCAAGGACTGAGTGCACAGCCGCAAGAGTGCGGAGTGTAAGCAGACTGAGAAGACAAGGAAAGACAAAGCAGGGAAGGAAGCCACAGACAAGGAGACCGAGAAAAGACAAAGTACAGACAAGGCAATGGAACAAGACACAGGGACAAAGACACAGGGACCAGGATATTCTGCCTCCTGGAGGGCGGACTACAAGATCAAGGCAATAGCACAGAGAAAAGCCTCCAGAGAGGGAGTAACTCAGAGCAAGGCCAGGCAAACTCAGCAGCTAAACACTAACTGAGCTAACACATTGCACAGGCCCAGACCACAGGGTGGAGCTGCACTATATACAGGAGGCCTCTTGATAATTGGTCAGGAACTGATTAGACAGATGCACCTGCTTCCACAATGAGCTGGACCACCTCCTTCAGGTAGACAGGTAACAGGGAATTGAATGCTGCTGTCTTGACATCTTCACCAGCCGGACACATGGAAACTGGAAGCCTTCTCATAGGATTCAACTTTTGCCCGACAGGTAGCAGAGATGTTCTTAGGTACGGAACACAAGAAAAGTCATTAGAGATGAGAGTGGAGAACAACAGCTCAACCGGGTCAGAGAAAAATTGAGGTGAACAAACTTCTGTTTTGAAATCTTCACCAGCCGGCCACAAGGACGCTGAAGGTATCCACATAGGAACCATCTTCTGCCCGTTATCCAGAAGAAATCGTCCAAACGGCGGGAATGTTCCTAGGAACGGATTACAGGAATAGTCGTGGGAGATGTGTGGAGAGATAGCCACCGCTTCCCCATCTTCAGTGACGTTAGCACACCTTGACTCGACGACTAACTGTTCACTGGTATAGTCGCTGGAGATGTGTGGAGACATCGTCACTGTTTCTCCATCTTCAGTGACGTCAGCACACCTTGACTCGACGACTAGCAGACCAGCTGAAGAAGATGACACTGCTGAGTGTCTTTGACGCATGGGAACCAGACACTTCTCAAGACTGGGAAAGTTCAAACGAAGCACTTTACTGGAACTCTTGACCAGAGCGGGTGGTAGAGTCCTTGGCTCAGAATGACCCATGGGCATAACAGACAGCATACGGTAGACAAACTTCTTCGTGTATAAGGCTCCAACTTGGAGCTGTAGTTGTCCTAGCAGGACTAGACTGCTCTTTAGCAGGGCTCGGCCATTATCAGGCAACGCCCACACCGGGTTCTGGAGCTGTAGAACGGAGACCATACACTGACTCCGAATTATAGGCGGCTCAAACACACCAAAGCTCCCAGAAGGCAGAGAAGCAGTCATTAACTTTGACGGAAAGGCAGTACTCTCGCCAGGGGCAGCCTCTCCTACTGGCCCAGGGTTTTGGAGTACAGGCCTCACAGGGCAAAGACCATCTGAATGTTCTTTACAACCACAGGGATACCGTATTACAATCTCAGCACCAGATTCTGACTGCAGATTTGCCAGACCCCTCTTATTAGACCTCTTGGATCTTGCTCGGGTGTCCGTTTTGGCGGGTTGTGGAACAGATGAGTCTTGGACGGTCATGGATGGAAGTGACGGTTTACCTACAGGTTTCTTTTGTCTGGACCGTCTCTGTGAGCTAGAAGGGGAAGACTTTTCAGGAGATGCAGTACTTGGCTCATCGAAGGCTTTACAGAAGGCCACCAGGAAGGCCGGCAGATTCGAGATGATGGGGTCCCCTGCTTCCCAAAGGGGGTCGCACCACATCAAAGCGTCTCCTCTAAGGTAGGCCATTAAGAAACCTACTTTTAACCAGTCAGTGGGGAATTGGGTAGCATGCCACTTGAAATAACGCAAGCACCGCTCCAGGAACACACGACATTGCTTTGGGTCCCCATAGTAGCATGGAGGATCTGCTGGCTTGGATTCGTCATTAGGAGCGCAGGCTTGAAGTTGATCAAACAGCTCATTAGAGATGACAATAGGGGATGGAGCAGTGAAGGACTGGCTTTCAGACTGGGTAAACATTTTCCTCGGAGGCCAATACTGGCAAGAAGAGAGTTCATCTTGCTCCGAGAGCGAAGGCACATGGGACTCAGCGGGGACCATGGCCTGTGCAAACTGTCACGCACGCGCCCAGACTGGTTGGTGCGGGCATACGGGGGTGTGGCCCCACTGGACCACAGACCAAACTTCCCTGGAAGGGGCGTAACTAAGTAGCTTCCTAGGTGTTCGCTGGAGCCTCTGATGGTGAGGTCAGACTTGTACAATAGGAAGCTACCAGGTGCCACTCCAGGGTGATGTCTGGCTGTGGCTGCTGATCCCACTAAGGAACGGAGCGGGCACGGCTGGCACTCTGGCTGACAGGTGGGCACGGCTGGGACACAGGCAGGCAGACAGGTACAACAGAGACACTGCAGGCAGGCGGACACGGCTGGCTCTCTGGTAGGCAGGCGGGTACGACTGGAACATAGGAAGAACCGGTAGGGACCGGTCTGCAGGCAGGTATGTGAAACAGGTTGGAACCTGTTCAGACAGGAGGACTAAGTAACAAGTAGAGAAAGACCGCAAGAGGCGGAGCCAAGGGCGGAGCCGCTGGAGGTGGAGCCAAGAGCGGAGACGCTGGAGGCGGAGCCAAGAGCGGAGATGCTGGAGGTGGAGCCAAGAGCGGAGACGCTGGAGGCGGAGCCAAGAGCGGAGACGCTGGAGGCAGAGCCAAGAGCGGAGACGCTGGAGGTGGAACCAAGAGCGGAGACGCTGGAGGTAACGCCAAGAGCGGAGATGCTGGAGGCGGAGCCAAGAGCCAGATAGAACCGCAAAGAGCGGAGCCAGATAGAACCGCAAAGAGCGGAGCCACAGAGCAAAGCCAGAGAGTGCGAAGCAAGGACTGAGTGCAGAGCCGCAAGAGTGCGGAGTGTAAGCAGACTGAGAACACAAGGAAAGACAAAGCAGGGAAGGAAGCCACAGACAAGGAGACCGAGAAAAGACAAAGTACAGACAAGGCAATGGAACAAGACACAGGGACAAAGACACAGGGACCAGGATATTCTGCCTCCTGGAGGGCGGACTACAAGATCAAGGAAATAGCACAGAGAAAAGCCTCCAGAGAGGGAGTAACTCAGAGCAAGGCCAGGCAAACTCAGCAGCTAAACACTAACTGAGCTAACACATTGCACAGGCCCAGACCACAGGGTGGAGCTGCACTATATACAGGAGGCCTCTTGATAATTGGTCAGGAACTGATTAGACAGATGCACCTGATTCCTATAAGAACCAGAGAGTTCAGGCGCCGGCCCCCTATACACATAGCCATGAAGCATGCACAGAGCAGAGACACAGAACATGGAGCTGGCATGAAACAGAAACCACATCATGGCCTGGAGCAGTGGGTAAGATAGTGTGAGAGATGTAAGGCCATGCCGTGATGCCAGCAGAGTTGTTACAATGAGAGCATTATACTGCCTCTGTACAAAACCCTAGTTAGACCGCACATGGAGTACTGTGTCCGGTTTTGGGCACCGGTGCTCAGGAAGGATATAATGGAACTAGAGAGAGTACAAAGGAGGGCAACAAAATTAATAAAGGGGATGGGAGAACTACAATACCCAGATAGATTAGCGAAATTAGGATTATTTAGTCTAGAAAAAAGACGGCTGAGGGGCAATCTAATAACCATGTATAAGTATATAAGGGGACAATACAAATATCTCGCTGAGGATCTGTTTATACCAAGGAAGGTGACGGGCACAAGGGGGCATTCTTTGCGTCTGGAGGCGAGAAGGTTTTTCCACCAACATAGAAGAGGATTATTTACTGTTAGGGCAGTGAGAATCTGGAATTGCTTGCCTGAGGAGATGGTGATGGCGAACTCAGTCGAGGGGTTCAAGAGAGGCCTAGATGTTTTCCTGGAGCAGAACAATATTGTATCATACAATTATTAGGTTCTGTAGAAGGACGTAGATCTGGGGATTTATTATGATGGAATATAGGCTGAACTGGATGGACAAATGTCTTTTTTCGGCCTTACTAACTATGTTACTATGTTACTATGTTACTATATACTACGTAGCTGAGTTATATGCTACATGGCTGTGCTATATGCTACGTGGGCTGTTATATGCTAACGTGGCTGTGCTATATACTATGTGGGCTTTGTTATATGCTACATGGGCTGTGCTATATGCTATGTGGCTGTGTTATATACTACATGGCTGTGCTATATACTATGTGGCTGTGCTATATACTAAGTCGGCTGTGTTATATACTACGTGGCTGTGCTATATGCTACGTGGGCAGTGTTATGTACTAAGTGGGATGTGTTATATGCTACGTGGGCTGTGTTATGTGCTGTGTGGGCTATGCTATATACCATGAAGCTGTGCTATATGCTACTTGGGCTGTGTTATATACTATGTGGGCTGTATTATATGCTACATGGCTGTGCTATATACTACAAGGCTGTGTTATATACTACGTGGCTGTGCTGTATACTATGTGGGCTGTGTAATATACTATGTGGCTGTGTTATATGCTACGTGGCTGTGCTATATGCTATGTGGCTGTGTTATATGCTTTGTGGCTGTTCTATATACTACGTGGCTGTGCTATATGCTACGTGGGCTGTGTTATATAAAACGTGGGCTGTGTTATATACTATGTGGCTGTGCTATATACTATGAAGCTGTGCTATATGCTACGTGGGCTGTGTTATATACTACATGGCTGTGCTATATACTACATGGCTGTGTTATACACTACGTGGCTGTGTTATATGCTACGTGGCTGTGCTATATACTACGTGGGCTGTTATATACTACGTGGGCTGTGTTATCTGCTACATGGCTGTGCTATATGCTACGTGGGCTGTGTTATATGCTACGTGACTGTCCTATATACTACGTGGCTGTGTTATATGCTATGTGGGCTGTGTTATATTCTACGTGGGCTGTGCTATATGCTACATGGCTGTGCTATATACTATGAAGCTGTGCTATATGCTACGTGGGTTGTGTTATATACTACGTGGGCAGTGTTATATGCTACGTGGCTGTGCTATATACTACATGGCTGTGTTATATACTATGTGGCTGTGTTATATACTATGTGGGCTGTGCTATATACTACGTGGCTGTGCTATATGCTACACATTTCACACTTCTACAAATGTTCTACGTTAATACTTTCTAATGTTCACTTTAAAAAGTGTTCCATTAGAAAATTGTCATATTCAATGTATGCAGTTTTTTCTTTGCAGCAAGTTTAGCTAACAATAAAATGCCTACTGGTAACTGAGGAAGAGGGAGTAGGTCACAAAAATTGGCATATAAGGGATTGACTTATATAAAGCCCCTCTGCTGTATGGTGTTGTAGAATTTACAATAGCTATCACTCATGTAAGAAGTGAAATCTGGAATTGTACTATATCTATATTTCTCTGCTGTATCTGTGCATCATGAATCGTGGTATGTGTTAAAGGGGGGGCCCACTGAGACTCTTTTGCTTGGGGCCCTCAAAAACCTGGAGCCGGCCCTGATTCAGACCTTTTGCTCAGAATTGAGCAGTAGCACCCTTTTGAGCTATTACAGCCGTGAGTCTTCTTGGGAATGGTGCAACATGTGCAGGCTTTCATATGTCTTGCAATGAGGAGAGGCTTCTGTCGGGCCACTGTGCGATAAAGGCCCGACTGGTGGAGGGCTGCAGTGATAGTTGACTTTGTGGAACTTTCTCCCATCTCCCTACTGCATCTCTGTAGCTTAGCCACAGTGATCTTGGTGTTCTATTTTACCTATCTCATCAAGGCTCTCCTCCAACAATTGCTCAGTTTGGCCACGTGCGCTGTGTTATATGCTACGTGGCTGTGCTATATACTATGTGGCTGTGCTATATGCTACTTGGGCTGTGTTATATACTACGTGGGCTGTGTGATATGCTATGTGGCTGTGCTATATACTGCAAAGCTGTGCTATATGCTACGTGGGCTGTATTATATACTACGTGGGCTGTGTTAAATGCTACATGGCTGTGCTATATACTACATGGCTGTGTTTTTATGCTACGTGCCTGTGCTATATACTATGTGGGCTGTGTAATATACTACGTTGCTGTGGGATATGCTACGTGGCTGTGCTATATTCTACATGGGCTGTGTTATATGCTACGTGGCTGTTCTATATACTACGTGGCTGTGCTATATGCTACGTGGGCTGTGTTATATACTACGTTGGCAGTGTTATATGCTACGTGGCTGTGCTATATACAACATGGCTGTGTTATATACTATGCGGGCTGTGTTATATACTACGTGAGCTGTGCTATATACTACATGGCTGTGCTATATGCTACACATTTTGCACTTTTACAAATGTTCTACATTAATACTTTCTAATGTTCACTTTAAAAAGTTTTCCATTAAAAATTGTCATATTCAATGTATGCAGTTTTTTCTTTGCAGCAAGTTTAGCTAACAATAAAATGCCTACTGGTAACTAAGGAAGAGGGAGTAGGTCACAAAAATTGGCATATAAGGGGTTGACTTATATAAAGCCCCTCTGCTGTATGGTACTGTAGAATTTACAATAGCTATCACTCATGTAAGAAGTGAAATCTGGCATTGTACTATATCTATATTTCTCTGCTGTATCTGTGCATCATGAATCGTGGTTAGTGTTGAGCGATACCGTCCGATACTTGAAAGTATCGGTATCGGATAGTATCGGCCGATACCCGAAAAATATCGGATATCGCCGATACCGATATCCGATACCAATACAAGTCAATGGGACATCAAGTATCGGAATGTATCCTCATGGATCCCAGGGTCTGAAGGAGAGGAAACTCTCCTTCAGGCCCTGGGATCCATATTAAAGTGTAAAATAAAGAATTAAAATAAAAAATATTGTTATATTCACCTCTCCGGCGGCCCCTGGACATCAGCGGGAGGATCCGGCGTCCGGCACGGCTTCTTTCTTCAAAATGCGCGCCTTCAGGACCTGTGGAATGACGTCCCGGCTTCTGATTGGTCGCGTGCCGCCCATGTGACCGCCACGCGACCAATCAGAAGCCGCGACGTCATTCCTCAGGTCCTAGAAGGCGCTCATTCTAGGACTTTAGCTGAGGAATGACGTCGCGGCTTCTGATTGGTCGCGTGGCGGTCACATGGGCGGCACGCGACCAATCAGAAGCCGGGACGTCATTCCACAGGTCCTGAAGGCGCGCATTTTGAAGAAAGAAGCCGTGCCGGACGCCGGATCCTCCCGCTGATGTCCAGGGGCCGCCGGAGAGGTGAATATAACAATATTTTTTATTTTAATTCTTTATTTTACACTTCCGATACCGATACCCGATATCACAAAAATATCGGATCTCGGTATCGGAATTCCGATACCGCAAGTATCGGCCGATACCCGATACTTGCGGTATCGGAATGCTCAACACTAATCGTGGTATGTGTTAAGGGGGAGACCACTGAGACTCTTTTGCCCGGGGCCCTCAAAAACATGGAGCCGGCCCTTTTTGTGATTCCAAACTTGAGAATACCTCTTTAACAGATGGCACTCTACTTAGTTTGAAAATCATGGTTTGCTACCAAGCTTATCCTGAACAGACAATTAACCACCATCTACGTAAATATTCTCTATTCACTTTCTTAGCACTTGATCTATGCAAAAAGCGTATCAGATTAAGGTCATTCCTTCACATTCAGGTGTTTACAGGATTTGTCGTGATATGTGTTTAAGTATCTCACTCTTGTGGTAGATCGGCTCACTCGACTACACACGGAGTTAGACACAGGTACACTGCTGCTTTAAGAACTTCCTTTGGTTTATTGTAGGCAGCATAAACCAAGGTGTAGTAAAGAAAATATAGCCCTCTTGGTGGAGCAGGAAAACAAAACAAAATGATGGCAGAACAAACACAGTCCTTCTGTGAACGGGGTTCCTCCCGCTTGTGGCTGGCAGAACACACACTGTTCAGGTTTACAAGTCCAAGCATTTCCTGGAGTTCTCCCTCCACAGGCACACATTGAACACCGAAAGCTCTGGCCTTCAGCCATTTAAGCCCAGACCTCGTGACTCCTTCATCATGTGACTGATCACATGATCCTGACATCACACAGGTCCTGTCAGGACTCTGCATGTGGAGATACGGTGGACCACCTCCCACCCGCTCTATAGAGATCCACTAAAACCAGCCTAAAGCAAAACTCTCATTTAATCCTCTCAACACGTAGTGTGCTGGAGGAAACTACTCTGGTTTTACATCACTGATGCCATGAGCAGTGACATGTATCTCCCCTCCATCACTTCACCAGTGACTCTGTCACGCTCCCTATTTCTTTTATACTGCACTTGTTTTTTTGACTCTATAAGGTGCCAATAGTCCATTACTCAATTTTCCATTTAATTTTTTCAATTGGAGTTCTAAATTTATTTAGTCAAAATTATTAATAACTACTTCCATTTGACAAAACCCCTGAAACTTGTATTCTATTAACAGTTACTAACACATTAATTATCACTTATTTTCTATCTTTTGCATTGCATGGTTCTCTGTACAGTTTGAGCATCATTCTCTTTGATTTTAATCACTTTGAAATAAACTTGCATTAGGGGACTTGTTAGCTAGAGGGAAATAAGTAACATCTCCTTGACGGATGCTTACAGTGTGCTCTGATCTGCTGGGATAGCTGCAGACAGACAATGATGACTCATAGTGCTGCAAGGTAAGCATATTATCTGACCGTGACAATCAGATGACTTAAGGCCCCTTCACATTAAGCGACGCTGCAGCGATACCGACAACGATCCAGATCGCTGCAGCGTCGCTGTTTGGTCGCTGGAGAGCTGTCACACAGACCGCTCTCCAGCGACCAACGATGCCGGTAACCAGGGTAAACATCGGGTTACTAAGCGCAGGGCCGCGCTTAGTAACTCGATGTTTACCCTGGTTTCCATCCTAAAAGTAAAAAAAACCAAACACTACATACTTACCTACAGCCGTCTGTCCTCCAGCGCTGTGCTCTGCACTCCTCCTGCACTGACTGTGAGCACAGCGGCCGGAAAGCAGAGCGGTGACGTCACCGCTCTGCTTTCCGGCTGACCGACGCTCACAGCCAGTACAGGAGGAGTGCAGAGCACAGCGCTGGAGGACAGACGGCTGTAGGTAAGTATGTAGTGTTTGTTTTATTTTACTTTTAGGATGGTAACCAGGGTAAACATCGGGTTACCCGATGTTTACCCTGGTTACCAGTGAAGACATCGCTGGATCGGTGTCACACACGCCGATCCAGCGATGTCAGCGGGAGTCCAGCGACGAAATAAAGTTCTGGACTTTATTCAGCGACCAACGATCTCCCAGCAGGGGCCTGATCGTTGGTCGCTGTCACACATAACGATTTCATTAACAATATTGTTGCTACGTCACAAAAAGCAACGATATCGTTAACAATATCGTTATGTGTGAAGGTACCTTTAACCTAAATTTACAATGTAGCAATCTTATTTCTATACTATATTACATCCTGCTGGGAACTGCCATCTGAGATGCAGATTGTGCATGTTTGCTGTTCGATTCATTCCATCTGCTAAAATAAGCAGCTTTTCCTTCTTGCAGCCCTCACAAATGAATATATTAACACCAGCATAGAAAATCTAAATCTGTAAGATTGAACATTACACACTAAAGGTTTGGGTTGCTAGAAGATTAATGCCATTATAGAGTTATCTGTGTCAAGTTTATTTTTATTAAGGGACTAAGAACTAACAGGTAAGTAGTTGTAAACTACCTGCCTGTTCTGTACGACACCGGCACGGAGCAGTAATGGACCGTTTCTGATAGCGCTTGCTCTCTCGAAGGAGTATTACTGCCTAAGGATGGGTTCACATTAGCGTTTCTGTGCGCAGCATATGATCCGCATACATCCGCATGTGTCATGCGTACATATCTTTAACATGGTGTATGCAGGAACATGCTTTTGCATGCATCTTTTCGCAGCATGCGGCGGTGTCTGGCGAATGCAACATGTTGCAGTTTTTGAGGTGTCAAATACTGCAAAATCATGCGCATATGGATGATTGCATTACTGTCTATGGGAACACATTGGTACGCAAGGATATACGTTCATATGCGTAAGATACGCATGCGTACTTCACACTAATCATGTCCAGGAAATGATGTTACCTCCTGCAAAATCCCTGATGTATAAAAGGGGGTCTGGAGACAGGTAGTTCATTACTCTCAAGACTCTGGACAAGACTCTGGATGGAAGCACAAGACTCTGGACAAGACTCTGGATGGAAGCACAAGACTCTGGACAAGACTCTGGATGTAAGTATAGAAGCTTTGAAAATGTCTGTTTGTCTTTGCAGCCTGTACTCTGTACTAATTTTTTTCTGTTCCTTGTAGACTGTTTGCTGCTCCGGTCCTGCTGCCGTCATCCTTGTACTGCTGCTGTCCTGGTGCTGCTGCCGCCCTGGTGCTGCTGCCATCCTGGTGCTGCTGCTGTCCTGGTGTTGCTGCTGTCTTCCTGGTGCCGCTGCCTTCCTGGTGCCACTGCCGTCCTGATGCTGCCATCTTCCTGGTGATACCATCTTCCTGGTGCTGCCGTCTTCCTAGTGCTGCTGTCTTCCTGGTGCTGCCGCCCTGGTGTTGCGCCCTTCCTAGTGCTGCTGCCTTCCTTGTGCTGCTGCCTTCCTGGTGTTGCTACCTTCTTGGTGCTGCTGCCTTCTTGGTGCTGCTGCCGTCCCGATGCTGCCATCTTCCTGGTGATGCCATCTTCCTGGTGCTGCCATCTTCCTGGTGCTGCTTTGTTCCTGGTGCTGCCGCCCTGGTGCTGCTCCCTTCCTAGTGCTGCTGCCTTCCTGGTGCCTTCCTTTTGCTGCTGCCTTCCTGGTGTTGCTGCCTTCTTGGTGCTGCTGCCATCCTGGTGCTGCCGTCATCCTGGTGTTGCTGTCATCCTGGTGTTGCTGCCGTCCTGGTGCTGCTGCCGTCCTGGTGCTGCTGCCTTCCTGGTGCTGCTGCTGTCCTGGTGTTGCTGTCGTCCTCGTGTTGCTGCCTTCCTGGTGCTGCTGTCCTGGTGCTGCTGCCGTCCTGGTGATGCTCCCATCCTGGTGCTGCCATCTTGGTGTTGCTGCTATCCTGTTGCTGCTGTTGTCCTGGTGTTGCTGCCATCCTGGTTCTGATGCCTTCCGGGAGCTGCTGCCTTCCAGGTGCTGCTGCCGTCCTGGTGCTGCAGTCTTTCTGGTGCTGCCATCTTCCTGATGCTGCTGTCCTTGTGCTGCTGCCTTCTTGGTGCTGCTGCCTTCTTGGTGCTGCTGCTGTCCTGGTGCTGCTGTCTTCCTGGTGCTACCATCTTCCTGGTGCTGCTATCCTGGTGCTGCTTGACTGCTGTGCTGTTGGACTATTTACTGTAATATTACTTGCGTTTATTTGTGAAAAAAATGGAAATTTGGCAAACATTTTGAAAATTTAGAAAATTTCCAACTTTGAATTTTCATGCCCTTAAATCACAGAGATACTGTATGTTACACAAAATAATAAATAAGTAACATTTCCCAGATGTCTACTTTACATCAGCACAATTTTGGAACCAACATTTTTTTTGTTAAGGAGTTATAAGTAGTGTTGAGCATTCCGATACTGCAAGTATTGGGTATCGGCCGATATTTGCTGTATCGGAATTCCGATACCGAGTTCCGATATTTTTGTGATGTCGGAAATCGGAATTGGAAGTTCCTAGTCATCTTCGGCGTGTGCGGTGCGTGTGGTTCCCAGGGTCTGGAGGAGAGGAAACTTTAGAGAGTCCCTGATGTGCCTAAACAGTGCAAACTCCCCACAATTGACACCATTTTGGAAAGTAGACCCCCTAAGGAACTTATCTAGATGTGTGCTGAGCACTATGAACCCCCAAGTGCTTCACAGAAGTTTATAATGTAGAGTCACAAAAGTAAAAAATCATATTTTTTTTTCACAAAAATGATCTTTTCGCCCCCAATATTTTATTTTCCTGAGTATGCTGATACCCCATATGTGGGAGGGAACCACCGTTTTGGTGCATAGCAGAGCTTGGAAGGGAAGAAGCACCGTTTTGGAATGCAGAATTTGATGGAATGGAAACAGTAGAAACCCCCCACAAGTAACCCCATATTGGAAACTTGACCCCAAAAAGGAACTTATCTAGATGTGTTGTAAGAACTTTGAACCCCCAAGTGTTTCACTAAAGTTTATAACGCAGAGCCGTGAAAATAAAAGATCACTTTTCCCACAAAAAAAGAATTTTAAGCCCCCAAATTTTTAATTTTCGAAGGGTAACAGGAGAAATTGGACCGCAAAAGTTCTTGTCCAATTGGCCCTGAGTTCACTGATACCCCATATATGGGGGTAAACCACTGTTTGTGCGCACGCCGAGGCTCGGAAGGGAAGTAGTGAGGTTTTGGAATGCATACTTTGATGGAATCGTCTGCGGGCATCACGTTGCATTTGCAGAACCCCTGATGTGCTTAAACAGTGTAAACCCCCCAATTCTAACTCCAACCCTAACCCCAACACACCCCTAACCCTATTCCAAACCCTAACCACACCCCTACTCCCAACACACCCCTAACTCCAACACACCCCTAATCATAACCCTAACCCGAACACACACCTAACCCTTATCCCAACCCCAACACACCCCTAACCCTAATCACAACCCTAACCATAACCCTATCCACACCCCTAACCCTGACACACCCCTAACCCAACCGTAAACATAATCAAAACTCTAACCCCAACTCTAGCCCCAACTCTAACCTGAACTTTAGTCCCAACCCTAACTCTAACTTTAGCCTCAAGCCTAACCCTAACTTTTGCCCCAACCCTAACCCTAACTTTAGCCCCAACCCTAACCCTAACTTTAGCCCCAACCCTAACTTTAGCCCTAACCCTAACTTTAGCCCCAAACCTAACCCTAATGGGAAAATGGAAATAAATACACTTGTCTTATTTTATTATTTTTCCCTAACTAAGGCGGTGATAAAGAGGGGTTTGATTTACTATTTATAGTGGATTTTTATAGAGGTTTTCATGTTTCGCAGCTGTCACATGCTAAAAGACGCTTTTTATTGCAAAAAATAGTTTTTGCATCATCACATTTTGAGAGCTATAATTTTTCTATATTTTGGTCCAGAGAGTCATGTGAGGTCTTCTTTTTTGCTGGACGAGTTGACGTTTTCATACCATTTTCAGGCACATGACATTTCTGATCGCTTTTTATTCCGATTTTTGTTAGAAGGAATGAACAAAAACCAGCAATTCATGAATTTCTTGTGGGGGGGGGGCATTTATACTGTTCCTCATTTGGTGAAATTGACAAAGCAGTTTGATTCTTCGGTTTAGTACGATTACAGCGATACCTCATTTATATCTTTTTTTATGTTTTGGCGCTTTTATACAATAAAAACTATTTTATATAAAAAAAAATTATTTTTGCATCGCTTTATTCTGAGGGCTATAATTTTTTTTTTCGCTCTTGAAGCTGTATCGTGGCTCATTTTTTGCAGGATAAGATGACGTTTTCAGCGGTACCATGTTTATTTATTTCCGTCTTTTTGATCGCGTGTTATTCAACTTTTTGTTCGGCGGTATGATGATAAAGCATTGTTTTTTGCCTCGTTTTTTTTTTAATTTTTTTATGGTGTTCACTGGAAGGTTTAACTAGTGGGACAGTTTTATAGGTTGGGTCATTACAGACGCGGCTATACTAGATATGTGTACTGTTACTGTTTTTTTTTATTTACATAAAGAAATGTATTTATTGGAAAAATATTTTTTTTTCTTTATTTAGGAATTTTTTTTATATTTTTACATGGTGTATTTTTTTTTTTTTTACTTTTTAACTTTGTCCCAGGGTGGGACATCAATATATATTATCAGATCGCTGATTTGACACTTTGCATAGCACTGTGTAAGATCAGCAGGCGCTCGCAAGCCACCTCTCTGCAGGACCCAAAAGGACACCCGCAGCCATCTTGGATCCGGGGCCTGCAGGGAGGAGGAGAATGGAGGAGACCCTCGTTTTGTTCCAAGGGTCTCAGGGAAGGAAGCAGGGAGTCCCCTTCCTGCGCGATGCTTCCCTATTAGTGATGGGCAAGCACTAAAATGCTCGGGTGCTCGTTGCTTGGGTCGAGCAAATTGGAATACTCGGGTACTCGGTCAGAACAACGAGCCCAATGTAAGTCTATGGGAGACCCGAGTATTTTTACCGCGATCCCCTGGGGGTCCTTTTAAGGTCTAAAAACATCTGAAAATGATGGAAACACTGCTCAAATGACACAGGGACCTCATGGGGATCACCCCTGGAAGCATTCCTGACTCCTAGTTCACAGCCTTAATAATTTTTTTCCGAGATTCATGCCATTTTTCCCGCTGCCACAAAAAACACATGAAAACAAAACCAAAACGGGTTTTGCTGGGAAATATGTCAAGGTACATCCTTTGCAGGTTAATGACTTGCCTGTAAGGCCAAATATTTAACCCCAGACTGAAAATTTCCTCTCCCACTCATGCTTAGTTCACACGCTGCGTTTTTTGAGCGTTTTTCAACTTTAACATTGCTTTCAACCACTACAAATGCATTCACTGGGAAATGTCATTGTAACATTTAACACCCCTAGCTGCCATGTGGTGTGTGACACATAAGCAGACCCATCTTGTTTCATTTACGGAGGAGGGATTCTTAACCCCTTAATCCCATATGACGTACTATCCCGTCAAGGTGACCTGGGACTTAATTCCCAGTGACAGGATAGTACGTCATATGCGATCGGCCGCGCTCACGGGGGGAGTGCAGCCGATCACGGCCGGGTGTGAGCTGACTATCGCAGCTGACATCCGGCACTATGTGCCAGGAGTGGTGACGGACCGCTCCCGGCACATTAAACCCCGGCACACCGCAATCAAACATGATCCCAGTGTACCGGCGGTATAGGGAAGCATCGCGCAGGGAGGGGGCTCCCTGCATGCTTCCCTGAAACGATCAGTACAAGGCGATGTGCTCACCTTGTACCGAGCGTCTCCTCCCTGCAGGCCCCGGATCCAAAATGGCCGTGGGGCTACTTCCGGGTCCTGCAGGGAGTACTTGCAGTACATTAATTCTGTTCATGCGCTGGTGTACTTCTCACCAGTTCTCCAGGCCCACATCCTGGATTGTGAGTATCAGAAAGAGACTTTTTGATGTTCCATTTCATCAGCACATACTTGGGGATGAGACACACTTGCGGTCCAGGCCTAACTTCGAGGGTGCATGTTTAGGGTTGCCAAGGCATCTATGTGAACCACAGCCATTTTTCACATGCGTGCGATACTGGGAGCGATAATTTTCATTCCAAAGGAGTCTCGCTACATAATTGTATGCACAGATCATGTCATTTGGAGTCCACACCTGACACGTGAGGATCTGCTTGTCTGTACTTTGACAGAACTCTACAGATTGTACATATGTACATATTGTTTGTGAGTGATTACAATACAATATGTTTTAGTATACCAACTGTCTGTTATTGACAGCATATGAATTTTTATGAGTTTTTGTAAACCCATTGTCCGAATCCAATTTTATCAGCCAGGTTCACATTGCTTTAAACAGCAGCCCGTTCAACATACGTGAACGAGTGCCGACATTCTCCATCACGCTAGCGCAGATAGAGCATCTGCTAGCTCTACCTGTGCTAGCAGTGACGGACCCGGAAACGCTGCAGCCCGCGTCTCAGGGTTCGTCATCTAATGACGGCACATCCCTAGCTATTGTGGGCGTGCGCTAGCGATGCGTCCGACATAGGAATTAATGGCAGCCTTAACGGACTACGTTACACCGCGTTATGTCTAACAGACTGCCAGAACGCAGTGGGAACCCAGCCTTACACTATGGTGACAAGTCAGGTTTTTGGCTGTTAATTACGTGTGATAATTTTTTGACAAATTATCTGGAACAGCTCAGTTTTGCATACTTAAATGTGTTGTCTTCTTGGACAAAACATAGTCTCTTATCAATCACAGGCCCCACACCTCATGTGACTACTGGTTAAAAGGTTGTGTGCTATGCTATGTGCCTAGGACGGTGTCGTTATTTATGTGACTTTAGTCAAGCAGTGACCCTCAATCTGCAGTGTTTGTTCCTTATTTTCTTCATGTGCATAGGGCCTGATAGGGACTACCAGGACAAGTTGACAAGGAGCGGGGGCGCCAATTGTGTTTCAAGTGGATGCCAACTTCCACATACAGTCTTTGACTACTTGTTAATCCTTTTTTTAATATTATCACCTTTTGTGTTTTCAGAATTTGGGGTGTATTTACATTTTTATAAACAAGTTTTAATTTAACCAATGAATATATATTTTATTAGAAGAAACAGAAGTATGTAAACAAACCTACATTTATCGAAGGTCTGAGTATAGTTCTCTAAGATGTTTGGAACAACTTTCCTTCTGAGTTACTTCAAACACTGTGTGCCAGTACATGTAACCCCTGTAGTGGGAGCATCGTGTACAGAAACTCAGGCAGCTAAGAACAGACAGTCTTTCTCAATAATAGACATTAATTAAGAGGAACAGAAGCAGCAGAGAAAAGACTACTGATTGGCTGAACAAGCTGAGGAAGAAAGATGGAGTTATCAACAGTAGAGAACATGGGCTTGTTGGCAATTGCTGGAGAGACACAGTGATTATCCAGGAAAGGAGCACAGCGTGCATGCTGACAATTCTCCTGCCCCATGTGATAGGACAGTAAGCCCTGGAGCTACAATTACAACCCCACCTGGCTTCCCACATATAAGAAGAACCATGCCTGCCATTCCCACGCCCCTGAACCCTGAAGCCCCAGGCTGGAACCCTGTGTGACTACAGAACTGCTACATCAATGACTGAGATGCTAGTGCTTAATTGTGGTTCCAATGTTGTGGAAGTTATAATAGAATCAACCATGGAGGGTATTTTGTTTTCATTATATTAATTGCATCAATGGTTTCTGTAAACGCGCCAATATCACCAGCAATCGGGCCCCAACAATGAACTGTGTTGTTTGTATTGATACAGGCAAATGTAAGTTAAGCTACTGTATATTAGTTAGGAGTGTGCCTTTTAAAGGCTAAGTGTCATACCTAATATTCAGAGTTACTGCAAAGCCAATCTTTCACTTGCTTTGTAGATTGTGTAATACTATGTTGCCTTTAAAATTTTCCACATTTTTACCCTCTGTAAACAAACTCATTATGTTTTTCAACCTCATCTCTAGTGAGTGTATGCAGGCCTTGGACATGGGTTTCCCGAGTTGACTCCTAGCAGAAAGAGGAAGACCCTCCTGCATCCCACTAATGCTCCCAGCAAGATTCAGGTGGAAGCACTATGCCAAATTGAAATGAGAACTACAGGACACCTTGCCTAAAGAGGAGGCTTAAGCCCTTAACGACCGCCGATAGGCCTTTTAACAGCGGTAGTTAAGGGTACTTAAACCACAGCACTGTTAATTAACGGCGCTGTAGAAAAAGTGTACAGTGCCCCCCAGAGTCAGATTTTCTCTGGGGTCTTGGCTGCCGGGGGTAGCCGAGATGCCAGAAAACTTGATTTTCAGTTTTTTACCAACCCCCGGGTTGCGATCACCGGTATTAACCATTTAAAAAGAAAGTCCACTGTGCCATTTCATTGCTCTGTTCTCTGATGTGATCGCACATCAGATAACAGAGAAATGGGGTACCCGATTGCCCCCGATACTTACCAGTGTCTCCCGGTGCTCCTCAGCCCTCCTGCTTCCCCCGATGGGCGCCGCCATCTTTTCCAGGAAGAAAATGGTGGGCACATGCGCAGTGCGCCTGCCGCCGAGATCTGCCGCCCAGCACCCGGCAACAATAGGAAGATTTTTCCTATTGGTTCATTTTGGTCACTGTGATAGACCCTATCACAGTGATCAAAATAAAAAATAGTAAATAAACCCCCCTTTATCACTTCCTTAGTTATGAAAAATAATAAAATAAAGAAAATGTATTTATTTTATTTTCCAATTAGGGTTAGAGATGGGCTAAAGTGAGTTGGGCTAAATTTAGGTTTAGGGTTAGGGCTAAAGCTAGGGTTAGGGTTGGGGCTAAAGTTAGGGTTGGTGTTGGGGCTATAGCTAGGGTTGGGGTTAGAGTTAGGGTTAAAGCTAGGGTTAGGTTAGGGTTGGGGATAAAGTTAGGGTTAGGGTTGGGGCTAAAGTTAGGGTTGGGGCTAAAGTTAGGGTTAGAGTTGGGATTAGGGTTTGGATTAGAGTTAAGGTTGAGATAAAGGTTAGGGTTGGGATCAGGGTTAGGTTTGAATTAGGGTTAGGGTTGAGATTAGGGTTAGGGTTGGGGTTGGGATTATTAGGGTTGGGATTAGAGTTAGGTTTGGGATTAGGGTTAGGAGTGTGTTGGGGTTAGGGTTAGGGGTGTGTTGGGGTTATGGTTGGGTATAGGGGTGTGTTGGGGTTAGGGTTGTGATTAGGATTATGGATAGGGTTAGGATTAGGGTTATGGGTGTAATGGGGATAGAATTGGGGGTTTCCACTGTTTAGGTACATCAGGGGGTCTCCAAACGCGACATGGTACCACCATTGATTCCAGCCAATTTAGCGCTCAACAAGTCAAATGGTGCTCCCTCCTTTCTGAGCTTTGAGTTTTACCCCCACATATGGGGTATCAGAGTACTCAGGACAAAATGGACAACTTTTTAGGCCCAATTTCTCCTGTTACCCTTGGGAAAATAAAAAATTGTGAGCTAAACAATCATTTTTGTGGAAAAAAAAGATTTGTTATTTTCATGGCTCTGCATTATAAACTTCTGTGAGGCACTTGGGGGTTCAAAGTGCTCACCACACATCTAGATAGGTTCCGTAAGGGGTCTAGTTTCCAAAATGTTGTCACTTGTGGGGGGTTTCTGCTGTTTAGGCACATCAGGGGCTCTCCAAATGCGACATGGCATCTGATCTCAATTCCAGCCAATCCTGCATTGAAAAAGTCAAACGGCGCTCCTTCCTTTCTGAGCTCTGCCATGTACCCAAACAGTGCTTTACTCCCACTTATGGGGTATCGGCGTACTCATGATAAATTGCACAACTACTTTTTTGGTTTGATTTCTCCTGCTACCCTTGTGAAAATAAAAATTTGAGGGTGAAAAAATCATTTTTGTGGAAAAAATACGATTTTTTATTTTAATGGCTTTACGTTATAAACTTCTGTGAAGCACTTGGGGGTTCAAAGTGCTCACCAAACATTTAGATAAGTTCCTTGGGAGGGTCTAGTTTACAAAATGGTGTCACTTGTGGGGGATTTCCACTGTTTATGCACATCAGGGGCTCCCCAAAAGAGACATGGCATCCGCTCTCAATTCCAGCCAATTCTGTATTATAAATGTCAAACAGGGCTCCTTCCCTTCCGAGCTCTGCCATGCGCCCAAACAGTGGTTTACCCCCACACACGGGGTATCAGAATACTCAGTACAAACTGTACAACATCTTGTGTGGTCTAATTTTTCCCGTTACCCTTGTGAAAATAAAAATTTGGGGGCGAAAATATCATTTTTATGGAAAAAATATTATTTTTTATTTTCACAGCTCTACGTTGTAAACTTCTGTGAAGCACTTGGGGGTTCAAAGTGCTCACCACACATCTAGATAAGTTCCTTAAGGGGGTTAGTTTCCAAAATGGTGTCACTTGTGGGGGATTTCCACTGTTTAGGCACATCAGGGGCTCCCCAAATAAGACATGGCATCCGCTCTCAATTCCAGCCAATTCTGCATTATAAATGTCAAACGGCGGTCCTTCCCTTCCGAGCTCTGCCATGCGCCCAAACAGTGGTTTACCCCCACACACGAGGTATCAGCATACTCAGTACAAATTGCACAACATCTTTTGTGGTATAATTTCTCCTCTTACTCTTGTGAAAATAAAAATTTTCGGGCGAAAATATCATTTTTGTGGAAAAAATACTATTTTTTTATTTTCACGGCTCTACGTTATAAACTTCTGTGAAGCACTTGGGGGTTCAAAGTGCTCACCACACATCTAGATAAGTTCCTTAAGGGGTCTAGTTTCCAAAATGGTATCACTTGTGGGGGGTTTCCACTGTTAGGCACATCAGGGGCTCCCCAAAAGCGACATGGCGTCCAATCTCAATTCCAGCCACTTCTGCATTGAAAAAGTCAAACGGCACTCCTTCTCTTCCAAGCACTGCCGTGCGCCCAAAGAGTGGTTCACCTCCAAATATGGGGTATTAGCTTATTCAGGAGAAATTGCACAACAAATTCAGTGGTTCATTTTCTCTTTTTACACTGGTAGAAATAAGAAAATGGTTCTGAAGTAAAATGTTCATAAAAAAAGTTAAATTTTATTTTTTTCCTTCCACTTTGATTCAGTTCCTGTGAAGCACATAAAGGGTTAATAGACTTCTTGAATGTGGTTTTGAGCACCTTGAGGGGTGTAGTTTTTAGAATGGTGTCACTTTTGGGTATTTTCTGTCTTGTACACCCTTCAAAATGACTTTAAATGTGAGATAGTACCTTAAAAAAAATAGTTTTGTAACTTTTGTTGTAAAAATGAGAAATTGTCAAATTTTAACCCTTATAACTTCCTAAAAAAAAAAATTGTTTCCAAAATTGTGCTGATGTAAAGTAGACATGTGGAAAATGTTATTTGCTAACTATTTTGTGTGACATATTGTTAGGGCTAGCGAAACGCACCAAGTAATAGGGTGATAGATACAAGGTGCGTTCGCAGCCCGGGGTCCACCATGCAGAAATACCTGCTGCAAGTGATGGCGGATGGACACCGAGCTCACACGTGGGTTAAACTTCACCCTGTGTCAAATGAAAGTGAGCTCTGTTGCCTCACAGTGTCGCGCTGTACACAGGGACTAAAACCCTAACTTAAAGTTGTGCGTGCTCTGGAAATCTTCTGTGCTTACTGCAAGTAATGGCGGATGGACACTGAGCTCACACGTGGGTTAAAATTCACCCTGTGTGAAATAAAAGCAAGATCTGTTGCCTCACAGAGTCATGCTGTACGCAGGGACTAAAACCCTAACTTAAAGTTGTGCTTGCTCTGAAACTCTTCTGTGCTAACCGCACACATGAAGGAACCAGATGCTAAGCCAAGGCTAATTTGCCCCACTGGCGCTAGCTGCCTGCCTGAGTGTACATCCCCAAGGCTAAACAGACTCACATCACTTATATACAGTGTGGCAGAGTATCCACTGACAACTGCCAAACAAATGATTCTGGTGCATGGCCATGCAAACCTTTTATAGCTGTAAAAGTTCTGGACCTTCCTATTAGACCAATAGGAGCTGTTACAAGACCTGATCATGTGACCCCTGACCTCCAATGAGAGGTCTTCCTCTGGGCATGCTCAGGAGGGGAAAAGCAGGACTTAGTCCCAAGAGCGCCTGCTTGCCGCCGAACAGCACTAGTTATAATAGCTGAAACTGGAAGGGCACCAGTAACCAAATGTGCAGTATCTGTCCTGGCCAGGCGCTGGGACCGATGTCTCTGTTGAGCAGGCTCCACTGCGGCTGGAGAAGAAAGGGAGACCGCAGTGGACATGGCTCGAGATTTCCCCTGTGCAGCGGCAGGAACTCGACGCCTAACACATATCTCTCAGATTTAATGGCATAAAAATTTTCACCATATTTTCATTTTTTTCATAAATAAGCTCAAGTAATATAGAACAATTTTTACCACTAACATGAAGTACGATATGTCACAAAAACACAGTCCCAGAATCATTGGGATTCGTTAAAGCGTTCTAGAGTTATAACCTCATAAAATGACAGTGGTCAGAATTGTAAAAATTGGCCTGGTCATTAAAGAGACACTGTCACGTGAATTTGGAGGGAACAATCTTCAGCCATGGAGGCGGGGTTTTTGGGTGTTTGATTCACCCTTTCCTTACCCGCTGGCTGCATGCTGGCTGCAATATTGGATTAAAGTTCATTCTCTGTGCTCCATAGTACACGCCTGCGCAAGGCAATCTTGCCTTGTGCAGGCGTGTACTACGGAGGACAGAGAATGAACTTCAATCCAATATTGCAGCCAGCATGCAGCCAGCGGGTAAGGAAAGGGTGAATCAAACACCCGAAAACCCCGCCTCCATGGCTGAAGATTGTTCCCTGCAAATTCAGGTGACAGTGTCCCTTTAAGCTGCAATTAGGCTCTGTCACTAAGGGGTTAAAGGAGTGCTACATGTACACAGAAAAATGTATGGTATTTTGAAGGCAAATGGTGGTCACATTAAATTTCAATATGATTTAAATTTCTTTTTTGTTCCTTCACTTTGCTTTTTGTTAATTACCGTAATGAAAATAATTTGCATTGAAGCATTTGCACAGTACTATATATACATGACATAAAGAATTATTTTAGCAATAACATTAGTTTTTATAAATTGATAAAACAATTAAAAGTGTAATTACTAAGTTATTACAAATGGAACATCTGAAATGATTCCTAAAGGAAGGATGGCATGCATTAAAGGGAAATGAATATCTGACATTTAGGTGAAAAATGAAGCTAGAAGTAGAACAACCTCTCCTATCCTTCCATTTTTAGCCTTATTTCAGGTCATCTGTCATGTGCTATTATGTGCTAGAGAAATCCACAAACCATTTTCCAGCTTCTTTACTCGTTCATCACATACAATGAATCATGAAATATAATGACTCATCCATATTAAATGATTTGTAATTATAAATTAAACATTTCCATGCCAAAAGCAGAGGCTAATTTAATTGTACTTTTTAAATAATTTATATTTGATAAATCATTAAGCAATTATCCTAATATTACCAGGGTCAGAGGCCTAGGATACTGTGAAACACATGTTTCTGTGGTGTCGCAATTTCAATTACATTGCACATGATTTGATGAGTGAAAAAATAGGATAAAAGCTGCGTTACAGAGGTCCTTTTATCAATATCAAGTAGAAAAGATTGATTCCCATACTGCAGCAAATCCTACAAAAGAGACAATGGTAGGATGATCCGAGGGTTGGGGGAAGTAAGATTTATAAAACACATTTTCAAATATCAGGAAATTCCAAATTAACAGAGAAGTAGCCTTATATATTAGCCAAAGCATTCTTAATCTACATGGTGAATCATTTCCATTACAATCCTTCTAAATTGAAATGAAACTACATAATGTTTCATTTTCTCTATGGTGGAGCTGCAAGATAAATCATTGCCCCATTCACACATATGGACATTGGAATAAAGGCTAAAATTGCTATTTTGTTCTCTCAAAGATTTGAAATGATCTCTGGGTTTTAAGCAGTATCAAGCCATGTAGCAGAATAACTATTAAAGTGAGGCTGATAGGCACCAGTCGTATGTTACATTGGTATCGTCAGTCCTTATTATGTGAATAAACGCCATCTGCAACGATGTTCAGTGGTGCTTCACTGCTGAAATCACATTTGCGTTTTATGAAGAGAAAAAGAAAGGTTGCGCTCACCATAAGCCCTTGTAAAATAGTCCTTTAATTCAACAAAGACATCAGAAGAAGCAGTAGGCAGGGGGAGTTCAGGAGTGTAAAAAACTGAACAACAGGTCACCTTGCTTTTTCTCTTCACAAAGCTCAAGCCATGTAACAGCTTACTTTTCTGAAGGCCTTTTCACACAGCATTTCCTCTTACCTTCAATGGCACTGTCATGGTTTATGTTCGAGTCCAGCGCAAAATGGGATTGGGGTGTGTGTGGTCAAGGTGCCATTGCCTATTATGTTGCAGACAGAGTCCTATTGTGCTCTATTGTGAAACATTTTCAGCTGTATATGCCTAATGGAGATGGACAGCAAGACGCAGTAGACAGTCAAAAATGATGCACGACAGAACACACGGTGACTCCGTCTGCACCATTATAGGCAATCCCTGACCACTGAACAGTTTAGTAGTTGCCCAAGGTGGACAACACATTTAAGTATTATTGACCACATTCTATGAGTGTTCAGGCACAGTCCCCGAATACAAACTTCTCCAAGAAGTCCGTGTTACTGCTTGGGTTCAGCACTCTGAACATCAGGTGTTTCCCGCGCTGTCATCTGCGTGAGAAATATTGGCGGCTCTGATCGGTGGTAAGATGATTACCACCAGTTAGAGAGCTGCTGTTACCACGCTGTCAGATGACAGCGTGAATCATCAGCTGTGAACAGCAGTAAAAAGTTTAGTCAGCTGATGAGAGAGTATTACTTCCATCAGCCTATGCCTATTGTCGCTGATAACAGTAAGATCAGGCGCCACTAAAGGCAGTATTCAACAATTGTTTCCTGTGTGCTGTTAATAAATAGAAAAAAATTACATGGGCTCTCTTCTATTTTTCACAACCAGCACATGTAAAACTGACAGCTGATGTCAGCTGTTTTATGGCCGCTGACATCAAACCCATAGGTTTGTAATGGAGAGGCTTCTCCATTACTAACCCCATAGCTAGATTGTAAAACAGACACAGCCACTCTTTTATTTGAAATTAAAATAAAAAAGCACAGCTATACTTACGTTACACCCATTCAATTGAAGCCCTTGTCCCCTGGAAAAAAAGCAGAAAATAATAAACAACCGTTTCCCTCACTTGTTCAATGTGAAAATAATCCATACTGTCCCACGACAATTCAGATGATTTGGATAGCGGTCACATCAGTAATGTTACTGGAATCCCCACCAGCCCGAACACACTGACAGGAGCACAATCACCCCTGCAGTGTCAATCACTGAGCTGCCATGAGCATGTTCTCACGCAGAGAGCGGTGCCATAAGTAAGGTCACTAGAGTTCTGCTATGAACTCCAGTGAACTCTCTTAGCGATTATGCTCCTGTTAGTGTCAGCCGCATTATGAAAAGAGCGGTCATTGATGTAACTGCTCTCCAAATAATCCGAATCGTCTTGGGACAGTATGGATTATCTTCGCATCGGACAGTTGAGAGATATTGAATTTTTTAATTTCTGGTTATTTTTGCAGAGGACATGGGCATCTGTGGAATAAGCGTAGGGTGAATATATGGTTATTTATTATTTTCTTTTTTTTTACAGGTGATAATGGCTTCAATGAAATAGGCATAAGGTGAGTATACCTATCCATTTTTATCATTCTTTCAAGTAAAAGACTCTATCCTAACTGTGTATTTTTTACAATCTAACTATGGTGTTAGTAATGGGGATGTCTTATAGACACCCCTCCATTAATTTTCCCTGGGCTTGATGTCAGCTGACAATACAAAGCTGACATCAACCCTACAAATATTACTCCACTTGCCACTGCCTCAGGGCAAGTGGGAAGAGTAGGACTAAGTGCCAGATCTGGCACATCTCATTGATGCACTATTTCTGGGGTTGTTGTGAGCTGTTGTTTTTAGATTGGGAAGGGGCCAATAACCATGGCCCCTTCCTAGGCTATTTATATCAGCCCATACCTGCCTGTTGGGCATTTGCTGATTTTTGTGTATAGGGAAGTCGCCACTCCATTTTTTGGGGGGATCTCCCCTATAATAGCCATTAAACACTACGCAAACAGCTGAGCCAATATTAATAGCCTTGAACCTTTAGGGCTATTGGTCCATTTCCAGAATATTAACATCAGCCCCAAGCCATCTACTTTCCCTCAGATGGTTATTAAAAATAGGGAGGGACCTCATAACTTTTTTTCTATTTATTTAATTGTAATAGTAAGAAATAAATAAAATAAATATTATGGGCTCCCCCCACTTTTAAAAAAACAGCCTTGGTTGGTTTTAAAAAATGGGTCCATCCCTTCTACCCTCCTTCATCCATCCATCCCTTTATCCCTCATCCATGTATGCATCCATCCCTCATCCATCCATCCTGGAATATTACAACTGTCTGCTTTGCCTTGGTTGGTTTAAAAAAAAATGGGTACATCCCTTATACCCTCCTTCATCTATCCATCCATCCATTTATCCCTATCCATGCATGCATCCATCCCTCATCCATCCATTCCTCCCTCCACCCATCCATCCCTGCCTCCTTCCATTACCCCATCTCTATCCCTTTCTTCCTCCCTCACTCCCACACTTCATCTCTCCCTCCATCCCTCCAGACATTCTGCAATTTTTTTTAATTACTTTTTTTAGGTAAATGACTTAAAATAGCAGACAAAAAACATTTTTTTTGTTTAAGCAAATAACTTAACAATAAATAATGTATGCAACCCAAAAAATTACAACTATAATACAGATTGGATGATGATGCAGTGGAGGTCCAAGTGGAGGAGGGGGTGGAGGTAGATGTGGTGATGTACGTGGAAAAATGGGTGGGAGGCAAAACCTTTTAAACATATTTACTTAAAATAACAGTCTGGTATAAATCTCTATTCAGCCAAAGGTACGTTCATGTCCTTTTTGATCCACCTCTTGTTTATTTTTAGGAATGTTAGATTACCTATATTGTCTATGGACAGGTGGAGGTGCCTGTCTGTGATGACCCCCATCCCACACTTGCAGCAGAGCAGGCCAGCACCTCCTAGGAATACAGGGCAAGCTCTGATCATGTGTGCAATTTTGAAATGAAGCAGAGCCATCACTTTGCATATTGATGTGTGAGGACAAGTATTCCTCCACCATGTTCTTGTAACACTGTGTCCAGCTGCTACGGGCAATGTTACTTTGTGGTGCTGGATGTTGTGGCGTGTTCATGAAAATTTGCCACATTGCGCCCATGCTAATCCTGCCATTTTTAGGTGGTGGTGGTGTCAGAGCTGTGTGGGCAACTTCCTCCTCCGCCTCTTCCTTGTTGTTCCACTGAGCCACCACTGTCAGGTTGGAACGCCATCAATAGTTTATGGCAGGGGTGTCAAACTGCATTCCTGGAGGGCTGCAAACAGGTCATGTTTTCAGGATTTCCTTGTACTGCACAGGTGATAATTTAATCACCAACTCATTATTTGTATAGGTGATCAAATTATCACCTGTGCAGTACAAGGAAATCCTGAAAACATGACCTGGTTGCAGCCCTGGAGGAATGCAGTTTGACACCCCTGGTTTATGGACAAGCATCTTTTTGTACTGCTGCATTTTTATATTTTGCTGCACTGACCGAAGCAATTATGAGATTTCGTCCTTGCAACAGGGATCCAGCAGGGTGGTCACCCAGTAATCTTCACTGCTGAAAATATGGGCAATAATAATAATAATTTTATATAGCGCCAACATATTCCGCAGCGCTTTACAAATTATAGAGGGGACTTGTACAGACAATAGACATTACAGCATAACAGAAATCACAGTTCAAAATAGATACCAAGAGGAATGAGGGCCCTGCTCGCAAGCTTACAAACTATGAGGAAAAAGGGAGACACGAGAGGTGGATGGTAACAATTGCTTTAGTTAGTCGGACCAGCCATAGTGTAAGGATCAGGTGTTCATGTACAGCTGCATGAACCAGTTAACTGCCTAAGTATGTAGCAGTACAGACACAGAGGGCTATTAACTGCATAAAGTGTATGAGAACATGATGCGAGGAACTTAATTATGTTTTTTTTTTTTTTTTTGAATGGGCCACACAGGGATAGTTACGTTAATGCGTTGAGGCGGTAGGCCAATCTGAACAAATGAGATTTTAGGGCATGCTTAAAACTGTGGGGATTGGGGATTAATCGTATTAATCTAGGTAGTGCATTCCAAAGAATCGGCGCAGCACATGTAAAGTCTTGGAGACGGAAATGGGAGGTTCTGATAATTGAGGATGCTAACCTGAGGTCATTAGCGGAGCGGAGGGCACGGGTAGGGTGGTAGACTGAGACCAGAGAGGATACGTGGTGCTGAGCCATGGAGTGCTTTGTGGATGAGGGTATTAGTTTTGTACTGGATTCTTGAGTGGATGGGTAACCAGTGTAATGACTGGCACAAGGTAGAGGCATCGGTGTAACGGTTGGTGAGGAATATGACCCTGGCTGCAGCATTCAGGACAGATTGGAGCGGGGAAAGTTTGGTAATGGCAATGCCGCTGTTTTTGCACAGGTATTGCAGCATCTATTGTCTCATGTGTTTAAGGCTACCCAGAGGCAACGATAGGCTTTCCTCGGTGGAGGTGCATTGCCTGTATCCTCAGTATCCCCCCATCCATGCTCCAGGGATGCCCGTGAGCTGATATCAGAGCCAGCCTGCTGTGAACACGACTGTTGTTCCTCCTCCTCAGCATCCACATTGTACAATACTGTTCCCTGGTTGTCTACTTATGTTGACGACAGGCCTGATTTGTCAAGTTCCTCCTGATCCTCTTCCTGCTCTCTCACTTCTTCATGTATTATGTCCTGTAGATGTTTTTTTTCCAGAAGACAAACAACGGGTATTGTAGTGCTGATGATTGTGTCATCAGCACTGGCCATGTTGCTTGAATATTCAAAGCAGCACAACACTCCACACATGTCCCGCTGCGTGCTGCAGCTGAAAGTCAATTGCCTGATGCTGCTCACACTCCCTCTCAAACATATTAAGGGTGCAGTTCCACCTTATTGGAACAACACATATCAGCCAGTGAACATCTAATAGATGTGCCTTTTCTGGGGCTGTTGCGAGCTGCTATTTTTAGTTTGGGAGGTGCTAATATCCATGGCTCCTTAAAAGCCTGAGAATACCAACCCTCAGCTTTCTGCTTTAGCTCAACTGGTTGTCAAAAATTGGGGCACTCCAAGGTGTTTTTTTAATTATTTATTTAAAAAATTATATAAAAAATTATATTATTGATAATTAAGCTGACATCTAAGTGTTGCAGCCCACAGCTATCAGTTTTGCCTGTGCTGGTTATCAAAAATAGAAGAGATCACACGTTTTTTTTTTTTTTATATTTATTTACAGCACAGGTGCCAGCTGATGAATACTCCCATCAGCAGCGCGTGCACTCACTGTTTTCAGCTACAGCAGGCATATGCTGACTGGAGTAGTACTCTCTCATCAGTCGATGCCATTGACCGGCTGCATAATACAATTCATAACTTTGCAATGACTGATCAATAATATATATAGAAAAGTTTATTTACTCTTAAAATATGTACATTTTTCTTTAAAACCATGCAAAATGTAAAAGTTTAATTGATGTATTTTTTAAAAGATGTATCAGTGTTTAGATATTGTTGATTCCTGAAGAAAAAGTAATTATTTAAAGTGTACCTCAAATGTGGAAAAAAAACTACTATAGTGGGGGTGTGTGCACGATAATAATTTTTCGAGATCACTTACATTGCTTTTACATGGCAAATTTAAAAACTTAGGGACTAGTGTACTGGTAGTAGGCATGAAAAAAATATATTACCATAAGATATCTACGGTAATTAAAAGAGTAATCTAGGTATTGTGAATGGTGCATATCATATTGTAAGAATCAGAAGACAAACAGTGTAGTTGAACAACTAAAATATATAAAAATAAAGCAGTTTATGTCCAAAACAGGAAAGAAGTGAAGAAGTACTAAATAGAAATAAAATAAAAAATGCAATAGCAGTTCACTAAATGCCAGCACAGAATTATTGGGGCTGAAGCACCAGGTATAGTACTCCTGCATTTTGCTAGGGCCTTCCCTTTCTAGAGCAGAGCTCAGGTAAAAATGACCATTAGGCTATGGTCACACGACAGTGGGTTCTCTCTTCTGAGAGAATCGGATGGATTATCTAAATGACAATCAGATCAAACTTTGATCAGAATTAGATCAGCATGTCAGCTTAGGGTGATCTGATTCTCTTGGATGAGAGGATTGTAGCACAAGTGAGGAGAAGATAGTGAAGAAAATTTCTCCATCTTCTCCATTGTGTGAGTACCCTGGATGGAGGAAAGGAAGATTTACTACAAGACCAATATTTTTAATTATACCCACGGTATGCTGGGGTAAGTGACAGAGTGACCGGCTTTGTACTCCGTCACAACTGTTAACAGTATGGGTGCCTTGAGAACATTGATTCTGTTAACAATGAAGCACAAAAGGCAGCCCACAACCAGACCGGCCCTTCTGACATTTGCCAGAATTGCCAAATGGCCAGTCCAGCCCTGCCTAGACTTGAATGGGATAGTGCCACTGATTTACGCTGTGATTTTTTTCTCATTCCGAATTGGTATAGGAAAAAAATGCTGACAAGCACTACCCCATAGTATAATATTGGTCTGAGCACTCTCTGAAAAAGCATCGGATAGCACTCGCTCGTTTTATACGTTCGTGTGAGCGAGTACTTAGAGTAGTAGAGTGCAGGCAGGGAAAACTGAAAAATTCGTGACAGTGGTAAGGTATAAAAATATTCTTTATTTCTTAAGCAGACTCGTGTTTTTTTTTTAAATACTCAGAATAATATTAAAAAATCTATTAACATCCAACTCTTCCTCTTCCCCAGTTATTCTGCCTTTCCAATGTAGCGGTTGTCCAAAAAAAACAACAAAGAATGAGTTGATGCTGTATTTTCTGGCAAATATCAAATGAATTATCATTTATAAATACAGGAAGAACTGTGTGCAAAATGTCCCCTGATAGCATTCATATTGTATAAATGGAATAATGCATTTTCTTTTGATTGATGTCTGATACAATGTCTTTTGTGTGGCGCACAAAAGAATTTGTACTAGCTCAGTTAAAATACAGCCATTGCTAATGTCTATGACAAATGAGTGGCATGAAACTTACATAGATTTTTTTTTTTGTTATTATTCTTTTTCTATGAGTGGAAAAAGTTCACAATTTCTGGCCATGCTGTGAAGGTCTTTTCCAATATGTAAAATGACAGACTAGCGGTTAAAATGATATCCTATGAAGTGTGAAGCCATACTTTACTTTGAGTATATGAAATGAGTGAAATTTATGGATATGCTGAGTATAAATTTGCCTCTAGCTTGAGGGTCAGACTGCGATGTAGAAGCCGCGTCGGCACACAAACCCCACCAACCCCCCAAAAATATTGTCATCCCCCTTCCCTGCATGCTTGAACAATTTTTGCTTTTCATGGCCACGTTCCTTTCCATCCAGAACACAGAAAGAAAAATAAAACCAGATAATGGAAACAATTAATTAGACATACAGGGAAAAACACACTAACTCTGTCAGACAGTGGCATAGTATTCCCTACCACTATTCAAGCACCAATACAATAAATAATATTGCCACACAATAACCTTAAAAGTTAGATGCCACATCTACAAAGACAAATTGTTAGCCTTCAAACAATGAAAAAAAATTGTAATTGTCCATTGTAAATGACATCTGTACCGTCCATACAGGCAACCGTCATATGACCGGAACTCCACCTGACATTACCCAATACCATGTGCCACAGATTAAAGTATACATTTCTAATTTATGCAGCTAGAATGTGTAATCATCAACATCTGCCTTACCCATAACCCATCCCATGTCAATCAAGTATTAGATACATGTCACATACAGGTGACTCACACATTAGATACATGTCACTCATGCATTAGAAACATGTCACATACATTTCACGCACACATTAGATACATTCCAGACATCGGATTTCATTAACTACTTTGTATAGGGTGAGAGCTTGTTTGTTATTACACCACATGTGGGGACTTTATATTTATTGCCGTTATCTGCAATATGTTTTTTTTTCATAACACGTGTGTATACCCAATGGCCCCTTTGAATCAGGCCATTACAGTATATACACAGCGGGTGAAATAATTATTGAACACGTCGCCAATTTTCTAAGTAAATGTATGTCTAAAGCCACTACTGACATGAAATTCTCACCAGGTGTTGGTAACAACCCATCCAATCCTCACCGGCAAAGAGATCAAACCATAGATGTCCATAAATTAGGTCATGTGTAATAATGAGAAATGACACAGTGAAAAACTATTACACACGCTTACTAAAATGTATTTAATACTTCATACAAAAGCCTCTGCTAGTGATGACCACAAATTGTTTTCTGATTATTCTCCCGCCTTGTACCTAGAGGAAACCCACACAAACATGGGGAGAACATACAAACTCCTTGCAGATGTCATCCTTGATGGGATTTGAACCCAGGACCCCAGTGTGGCAAAGCAACAGTGGTAATCAGTGAGCCCCTGTGAGTGATGTGCTCAACATGCATCTAATGTGTGATTGCTCTCAAAAGAATAATCTTGTAGTTATGATACCTTTTAACCACTTAATGATCAGGGGTATTTCAGTTTTTTAATTTCCATTTTGTGCTCCCATTCTTCCCAGAGCCATAACTTTTTTATTTTTGGTCAAAATGGCCATGTGAGGGCTTGGTTTTTTTTGTAAGGGATCCTTCACTTACCTGCTCCCTGCATTGCTTGATTTGCTATCTAATGGCAATACAATCTAAAGAGGATAGTGGAGCCAATTTTGTGCTCTGCAAAGACAGTTAGAGCAGACCACACTAAATCAGTCGATCAGCAATCTGCTCGGTGAGGAGGATTGTTAGTTCCAGTCTAGTGTCATAAATCAGATTTTCATATAATTTTTACACTAAACAGAAACCACACATAAAACAGCAAAATCATACAACAAAAAGTACTCCCCCTTTCCATATTTATTGAATACACTAACCAGGTGTTATGACATGAGGTTGCATAAGCCATTTGAAATATGATACCCTGGCACATTAGAGGGTCTCTGCAACTGCTGAATGTGTACTTGTACCATGCACTTTATAAGCACTTTAATTTAACAGATGATAGTCACAATTGTGCTTTATACTGGCTAACTGTCACAATTTATTATTGGGTTTGTGGCAGCTCTGGTTCTGTTATAATTGAAATGTTGTTTTTTCCTTTTGGTCCAGCAAGGGTTAATGTCAGTATCCTTGCTGGCAGCTGCTTGTTGGCTAGTCAGCTGATGTTGAGTGGTGACTAGGGTTGAGCGGCCTTTACTTTTATAGGATCGGGTCGGGTTTCACGAAACCCGACTTTTTCAAAAGTCGGGTCGAGTGAAATCGGCCGATCCTATAAAAAAGTCGGGGTCGGCCGAAACTCGAAACCCAATGCAGTGCATTGGGTTTCCAATGGTTCCCAGGGTCTAAAGGAGCGGAAACTCTCCTTCAGGCCCTGGGATCCATATTTAAGTGTAAAATAAAGAATTAAAATAAAAAATATCGCTATACTTACCCTATGACGCGCCCTGGTACTAACCGGGAACCTTCCTTCCTTCGAATCAGCGCTTCCAGGACCTTGCGGTGACGTCGCGGCTTGTGATTGGTCACGCGGCCGCCTACGTGACCGCTCGCGCGACCAATCACAAGCCGCGACATCACCGCGATGTCACGCAAGGTCCTGCAAGAGCTGATTCTTAGAAAGGAAGGCTGCCGGAAAGAAGCAGGGCGCGTCCGAGGGTGAGTATATTCCTATTAAGTATATATTCACCCTCGGACGCGCCCTGCTTCTTTCCGGCAGCCTTCCTTTCTAAGAATCAGCGCTTTCAGGACCTTGCGTGACGTCACGGTGACATCGCGACTTGTGATTGGTCGTGCGAGCGGTCACGTGGGCGACCAATCACAAGCCGCGACGTCACCGCGACGTCACCGCAAGGTCCTGCAAGCGCTGATTCGAAGGAAGGAAGGTTCCCGGTTAGTACCAGGGCGCGTCAGAGGGTAAGTATAGCGATATTATATAGCTGGCTGTCGGTAATAGAGTTATTCTAAGAAGACCAGCCTTGAGTGAAGAGCTCTCTTGTATCTGTGGTGTTTCTGCTGCTGTTGGAGTCCAGAATCCTGATGCTGTATTCTGTTATGACCTGGTGGTAAGGACAATAATGGACCTGGTGGTTAAGAGCACACAGAATGACCTGATAGTTACTAATAATATAGGACGAGCTCTGAGACGTGGGAACTCTGCTGACCGCAATCCCTAATCCTATCACACACACTAGAAATAGCCGTGGATTGCTCCTAACGCTCCCTATGCAACTCGACACAGCCTAAGAAACTAGCTAGCCCTAGAGATAGAAAAATAAAGCCTACCTTGCCTCAGAGAAATTCCCCAAAGGAAAAGGCAGCCCCCCACATATAATGACTGTGAGTAAAGATGAAAATTACAAACACAGAGATGAAATAGATTTAGCAAAGTGAGGCCCGACTTACTGAACAGACAGAGGATAGGAAAGGTAACTTTGCGGTCAGCACAAAAAACTACAAAAAGACCACGCAGAGGGCGCAAAAAGACCCTCCGCACCGACTCACGGTGCGGAGGCGCTCCCTCTGCGTCCCAGAGCTTCCAGCAAGCAAGACAAAAAATCAAAATAGCAAGCTTGACAGAAAAATAGCAAACCAGAGAAAAACAAGCAGGAACTTAGCTTCTGCTGGGAAGACAGGTCACAAGAACGATCCAGGAGAGAACTAGACCAATACTGGAACATTGACAGGTGGCATGGAGCAATGATCTAAGTGGAGTTAAATAGAGCAGCCAGCTAACGAATTAACCTCGTCACCTGTGGAAGGAAACTCAGAAGCCGCAGCTCCACTCACAACCACCAGAGGAAGCCCATGGACAGAACCAGCTGAAGTACCATTCATGCCAACAGAATTCACAACAGTATTCTATGCTGCTGTGTTGCCAGAAGCTGAGCATTTTATTCCTTTATCTTTGTCTATACCATGTTTGTCTCTTCCCCTGTGTTTTTACCATCTGCAGTGGTGAGGCTAGCATCCTTGCCGGCCATTGCACTAGCCAAGATATACTGAGGTGACAATCAGGGATTAGGCATGTGACGGCAGCAGGTGGAAGGACCCACATAGGGCATTGGGGGAGCCTGGGGAAATGTGCAGGTTGGTGTCAGGAGGTACCCCATCCCTCACTCCCTACATTTAGAGCATTCCTCTTCCCATTTCTATCTCATTGTATGCTATGGCATCTGCCAGACTTATCTGTCTCTGATCTTGACACTGACTGCGTCGGTCTGGGGTGGCAATGACTTGCCAATAACATTGACTCTGGAGGCACGATGTTCAGCTGCGTGTAAATAGTACATTATCCTCATTCACAAATTTACCCATTCTACATAATAGTACTCTGAGTAGGTTGTTAAATTAATTTTAAGATGTTGACTTAGGGTGGTGGAGGGCCCATTCCTGCTCAAAAGCCCAACAGGGGATTCACTTCTTCCCCTGTGGGCCAATCCACACTTGCTGGCTGATAATATTGAAAAACAATTTCAGGATTATTGGCCTGTCTAAACAGGTGGCCAATTTAATTTCATAAAATTCACAGGACGAAACAAATCTGAACAATCTATGATTCAATATGTGCAGCAAAAATAATGCCCATACCAAAGTTTAGAGAATAAAACCCTCACTGAGTGTAAAAACACAGAAAAAAGTCAAAGACTATATTTGAGCAAAATTATCCAGTTTATTAATTCAAGCAATTAAAAAAGTATATTAATACAGAGTAGCACCAGAAAAGCAGGAAATTTGGGACATGGTAAATCGGAGTATAGCTAGAAGTCAAAGTTCAGATAAAGCGTTTAAATGCAATAGCAGTATGCACAAAGTGCTATGGTACATGTTGTGAAAATAAGCTAATAAATAAGCTAATAAATACTATAAGATAATAAAGTTCTTGTGCATTAGCTATAACTCACATGGTATTAGAAAGAAGGGTCCCAGCATGCCGCCTCTACTTGCATTTTGCCGGTCTTCGTCAGGAGGCGTGGCTTACAAGCGTACATGTGCCGGTATATGTAGTGAAGTGCACCAATCAGAAGTATTCACTGTTTGGTGATGTTGGTCAATGGGCGGCACATGCACTGCCGCACCACGTGGGGGTACTTCCTCCTGCGCCCTTGGAACGCAAGAGATCCACCACTGCTAAGCAGAGGGGAGCGCTTGCATACCAGCGAAGACCAGGATGCAGCGAGGCCCGGGCATGCACACTGACTGGGGAGGAGCAGACATGGAAAGGTGATTGGGAATGATCATTCCCAATCTATTTGCATTTATATATATCACCTTTCCACGTCTGTTCCTCATCAGTCAGTGCACATTCCTGGGCCTCGCTGCATCCGCGTCTTCCCGATGTGCTCATTTGGTATGCACGTGATCCCCACTGCTTAGCAGCGGTGGATCACTTGCATTCCACGGATGCAGGAGGAAGAAACCCCACGTGGTATGGTGCGGCCACACATGCGCCACCCATTGATCAACATCACCAACCGGTGGACCCCTCTGATTGGTGCACTTCACTACATATACTGGCACAGCCATGCTTGTAAGTCACGCCTTCTGATGAAGACTGGCGAAATGTGCTTAGAGGCGGCAGGCTGGGACCCTTCTTTCTAATACCCTGTGAGCTATAGCTTATTCACAAGCACTTTACTATCTTGTTAGCTTATTTGCACAACATGCACCATAGCACTATGTAAATACTGCTATGGCATTTAAACGCTCCATCTCCCTTGAGCATGACCTTATATGGGACAATTGGAGCGCAATGCAACTGTGATTTCTCTATGGATTAGGGTATCTTATGCATGAATACATAAAGCATCTGAACTTTGACTTCTAGCAATACTCCAATTTACTATCCCCCAAAGTTCCTGCTTTTCTGGTGCTACTCTGTATTGATATACTTTTGTAATTGTTTGAATTAATAAACTGGATAATTTTGCTCAAATATTTGTATTTGACCTTTTTCTGTGTTTTTACACTCAGTGAGGGTTTTTGTGTTTCTTTCCGTCCGTATTACTTATAGCTCACATGGGCCGTAACACAGAAAGCACAATTACTCCATGAATAAAATCAATTTTTATTACATAAATCAATAATTACACTACAAACTACAATTACAAAAAAACCTCAATATCTCAGTAGTGAGGGACCGAACAAAATACTAATCATACACAATTGTTCATTTTCAGTCTCTTGTAGGATGTTATTTTTGCCTTGCTTGCACTATGACCGGAATCCTGCCATTAAAGCTATCACTGGCTATATATCGCTGTAATGAACTATACGGAAGATGATAGAAGAAGACGCCTTAATTATGGTGGCATCGGAGTTCTCACGTTGGGCTAATGTTAGATATATTTACATTAGTGTGTGTATTAGAAATGGCAATAATTTGATAGAATTATTTAATAAATTATTTAGTATATTATTATAAATAAAATGGGCCATATGAGATTATATTTGCACAAAGTGACATTGTTATGGGGTACAATGTCACTTCAACACATTAGCACTTTAATAAACTATGTATAAAATAATAGAAATTATTACATCAGCTTGTTTGTAGTTGAGATGTAATGTTAATAGACTTATATTTATTCATAGATTCACTCAATAAGCATTATGCACTTAGTTAATGATTGCTGCTATTTTTATTGTTTTAATTAGCGTTTGATGTTATTAATAATTGTCATGAGTTAGTATAGTTGTTTCGGTGATATGGAACTATTTATAGCCACTTGCATTTAGCAAATTAGGTTGCGCTAGATACTTCTCTGTTGTTATTGGTGTTCAGGGGGAGCGCGCTGTCTTGGATCCGTCCGGCTGCAGACTCTGAATCCTTCGGTCCTTCAGGTCAGCTGGTGAACACGTGATCGGCAACAGCTGATGCGTGCGTCACCGGCTTCTCCCTGACCGAGGGCGATGAGTCATTCAGTAGCGGCGGTGGAACAACTTGGCGCGCCGAGTTACCTGGATTACCGACGATCACATGGGAGAGGGGGGTTCAGCCATAGGCTGCAGGGCACTATAAGAGAGTGTACGTCCCTCTTCCCCAACACGCCCCCTGAAGAAGTGTGGACGAAACGCGCGTCGGGGTGGAGGGACCGGACACTCTTCATACAGCGCTGTAAGTATAGCTTTTCCTATGTCTCCATTTAGGCTACATATGTAGTAAGCACCAGCAGGGTGCTTTGTGTTATACTGCTACAATATGGGGATAACCAGGAGCCGTTTTACAAGGGGCTGCTAAGTTTACCATCCCTCTTTCAATATCCATTGATGTTTGGAGTAATGCTATTTGAGGTTTGGAAACTATTGCATAATAGAGCCCATTAATTTGTATAGGATATATTGCTAAAATTGCGCTGTGTATGATTAGTATTTTGTTCGGTCCCTCACTACTGAGATATTGAGGTTTTTTTGTAATTGTAGTTTGTAGTGTAATTATTGATTTATGTAATAAAAATTGATTTCATTCATGGAGTAATTGTGCTTTCTGTGTTACGTGTTGTGAATTCTGTGGCTGAATTCACTCCTGTGGTCACAAGTGGTACTGCAGCTTCTGAGCTTCCTCCCTCAGGTGTTCTGGTGAGCTCGTTGGCTGCTTTGTTATTTAACTCCACCTGATTCTGTCTTCCTTGCTCCTTGTCAATGTTCCAGTGTTGGATCTGAGCTTCTGGATCTTTCCTGTGGCCTGCTGCTCTGCTTAGATAAGTGCTTCTTTGCTTTTGTTGCTACTTTTTCTGTCCAGCTTGTCATTTCGTTTTGCTGGAAGCTCTGAGACGCAAAGGGTGTACCGCCGTGCCGTTAGTTCGGCACGGTGGGTCTTTTTGCCCCCTTTGCGTGGTTTTTTGCTTTAGGGTTTTTTGTAGACTGCAAAGTTCTCTTTGCTATCCTCGCTCTATCTAGAATATCGGGCCTCACTTTGCTGAATCTATTTCATCCCTACGTTTTGTCTTTTCATCTTGCTAACAGTCATTATATGTGGGGGGCTGCCTTTTCCTTTGGGGTATTTCTCTGAGGCAAGTCAGGCTTGTTTTTCTATCTTCAGGCTAGTCAGCTCCTCAGGCTGTGCCGAGTTGCATAGGTAGTGTCAGGCGCAATCCACAGCTGCCTTTAGTTGTGTTTAGGTTAGGTTCAGGTATTGCGGTCTACAGAGATTCCACGTCTCAGAGCTCGTTCTATTGTTTTTGGGTTATTGTCAGATCACTGCATGTGCTCTGATTGCTGGCACACTGTGTCACTGGATTGCCTACATAACAGTACAAGGAGCCAACCTAATGATTCTCAATAGAGGGAAAAAAGAAGTTCTGACATCATTTTTTTTTCTCAGCTCTGTGTTCAGTCTTTTTTTTCCCCTAGACATTTGGGTGTTTCAGGACACAGGTGTGGACATGGATATTCAGGGTCTGTGCTCTTCAATGGATAATCTCGTTACACATGTACAAAGGATTCAAGATACTATTGATCAGAAATCTATGTTAGAACCAAAAATTCCTATTCCTGATTTGTTTTTTGGTGATAGAACTAAGTTTCTTAATTTCAAAAATAATTGTAAGCTATTTCTGGCCTTGAAACCTCATTCTTCTGGTAATCCTATTCAACAGGTTTTGATTATTATTTCTTTTTTGCGCGGCGACCCTCAGGACTGGGCATATTCTCTTGCGCCAGGAGACCCTGCATTAAGTAATGTCAATGCGTTTTTCCTGGCGCTCGGATTACTTTACGATGAGCCTAATTCAGTGGATCAGGCTGAGAAAAATTTGCTGGCTTTGTGCCAGGGTCAGGATGATATAGAAGTATATTGTCAGAAATTTAGGAAGTGGTCAGTACTCACTCTGTGGAATGAATCTGTGCTGGCAGCTTTGTTCAGAAAGGGTCTCTCTGAGGCTCTTAAGGATGTCATGGTGGGTTTTCCTATGCCTGCTGGTTTGAATGAGTCTATGTCTTTGGCCATTCAGATCGGTCGACGCTTGCGCGAGCGTAAATCTGTGCACCATTTGGCGGTATTGTCTAAGATTAAACCTGAGCCTATGCAGTGCGATAGGACTATGACCAGAGTTGAACGGCAAGAACACAGACGTCTGAATGGTCTGTGTTTCTACTGTGGTGATTCCACTCATGCTATTTCTGATTGTCCTAAGCGCACTAAGCGGTTCGATAGGTCTGCCGTCATTGGTACTGTACAATCCAAATTCCTTCTGTCCATTACCTTGATATGCTCTTTGTCATAGTATTCTGTCATGGCGTTTGTGGATTCAGGCGCTGCCCTGAATCTGATGGATTTGGATTATGCTAAACGTTGTGGGTTTTTCTTGGAGCCTTTGCGGTGTCCTATTCCGTTGAGAGGAATTGATGCTACACCTTTGGCCAAGAATAAACCTCAGTACTGGACCCAGCTGACCATGTGCATGGCTCCTGTACATCAGGAAGTTATTCGCTTTCTGGTGCTACATAATCTGCATGATGTGGTCGTGTTGGGGTTGCCATGGCTGCAAACACATAATCCAGTATTGGATTGGAACTCTATGTCGGTATCCAGCTGGGGTTGTCAGGGGGTACATGGTGATGTTCCATTTTTGTCTATTTCGTCATCCACTCCTTCTGAGGTCCCAGAGTTCTTGTCTGATTATCAGGATGTATTTGAAGAGCCCAAGTCCGATGCTCTACCTCCGTATAGGGATTGTGATTGTGCTATCAATTTGATTCCTGGTAGTAAATTCCCTAAAGGTCGATTATTTAATTTATCCGTGCCTGAACACGCCGCTATGCGCAGTTATGTGAAGGAATCCCTGGAGAAGGGACATATTCGCCCATCGTCATCACCACTGGGAGCAGGGTTCTTTTTTGTAGCCAAGAAGGATGGTTCGCTGAGACCGTGTATTGATTACCGCCTTCTTAATAAGATCACTGTTAAATTTCAGTATCCCTTGCCATTGTTATCTGACTTGTTTGCTCGGATTAAGGGGGCTAGTTGGTTCACTAAGATAGATCTTCGTGGTGCGTATAATCTGGTGAGAATCAGGCAAGGAGATGAATGGAAAACTGCATTTAATACGCCCGAGGGTCATTTTGAGTATCTAGTGATGCCGTTCGGACTTGCCAATGCTCCATCTGTGTTTCAGTCTTTTATGCATGACATCTTCCGTGAGTATCTGGATAAATTCCTGATTGTTTACTTGGATGACATTTTGATCTTCTCAAATGATTGGGACTCTCATGTGAAGCAGGTCAGAATGGTTTTCCAGGTCCTGCGTGCTAATTCTTTGTTTGTGAAGGGATCAAAGTGTCTCTTCGGTGTGCAGAAAGTTTCATTTTTAGGGTTCATCTTTTCCCCTTCTACTATCGAGATGGATCCGGTTAAGGTCCAAGCCATCCAGGATTGGACTCAGCCGACATCTCTGAAAAGTCTGCAAAAATTCCTGGGCTTTGCTAATTTTTATCGTCGCTTCATCTGTAATTTTTCTAGCATTGCCAAACCATTGACCGATTTGACCAAGAAGGGTGCTGATTTGGTTAATTGGTCTTCTGCTGCTGTGGAAGCTTTTCAGGAGTTGAAGCATCGTTTTTGTTCTGCCCCTGTGTTGTGTCAACCAGATGTTTCTCTTCCGTTCCAGGTCGAGGTTGATGCTTCTGAGATTGGAGCAGGGGCGGTTTTGTCACAGAGAGGTTCTGGTTGCTCAGTGTTGAAACCATGTGCTTTCTTTTCCAGGAAGTTTTCGGCTGCTGAGCGTAATTATGATGTGGGCAACCGAGAGTTGCTGGCCATGAAGTGGGCATTCGAGGAATGGCGTCATTGGCTTGAAGGAGCTAAGCATCGCGTGGTGGTATTGACTGATCATAAGAACCTTACTTATCTCGAGTCTGCCAAGCGCTTGAATCCTAGACAGGCCCGTTGGTCGTTATTTTTTGCCCGCTTCGATTTTGTGATTTCGTACCTTCCGGGCTCTAAAAATGTGAAGGCGGATTCTCTGTCTAGGAGTTTTGTGCCCGACTCTCCGGGTTCATCTGAGCCGGCGAGTATCCTCAAGGAAGGAGTCATTGTGTCTGCCATCTCCCCTGATTTGCGGCGAGTGTTGCAAAAATTTCAGGCGAATAAACCTGATCATTGTCCGGCGGAGAAACTGTTCGTCCCTGATAGGTGGACTAGTAAAGTTATCTCTGAACTTCATTGTTCGGTGTTGGCTGGTCATCCTGGAATCTTTGGTACCAGAGAGTTAGTGGCTAGATCCTTCTGGTGGCCATCTCTGTCACGGGATGTACGTACTTTTGTGCAGTCCTGTGGGATTTGTGCTAGGGCTAAGCCCTGCTGTTCACGTGCCAGTGGGTTGCTTTTGCCCTTGCCGGTCCCAAAGAGGCCTTGGACACATATTTCGATGGATTTCATTTCTGACCTTCCCGTTTCTCAAAAGATGTCAGTCATTTGGGTGGTCTGTGATCGCTTTTCTAAAATGGTCCATCTGGTGCCCTTGGTTAAATTGCCTTCCTCCTCTGATTTGGTGCCTTTTTTCTTCCAGCATGTGGTTCGTTTGCATGGCATTCCTGAGAATATTGTTTCTGACAGAGGTTCCCAGTTTGTTTCAAGGTTTTGGCGAGCCTTTTGTGGTAGGATGGGCATTGACCTATCTTTTTCCTCGGCTTTCCATCCTCAGACTAATGGCCAGACCGAACGAACCAATCAGACCTTGGAAACATATCTGAGATGTTTTGTTTCTGCAGACCAGGATGATTGGGTGTCCTTTTTGCCGTTGGCTGAGTTCGCCCTTAATAATCGGGCCAGCTCGGCTACCTTGGTCTCTCCATTTTTCTGCAATTCTGGGTTCCATCCTCGTTTCTCTTCAGGACAGGTTGAGTCTTCGGACTGTCCTGGTGTGGATTCTGTGGTGGACAGGTTGCAGCAGATCTGGACTCAGGTAGTGGACAATTTGACCTTGTCCCAGGAGAAGGCTCAACTTTTCGCTAATCGCAGACGCCGTGTGGGTCCCCGACTTCGTGTTGGGGATCTGGTTTGGTTATCTTCTCGTCATATTCCTATGAAGGTTTCCTCTCCTAAATTTAAACCTCGTTTTATTGGTCCGTATAGGATTTCTGAGATTCTCAATCCTGTGTCTTTTCGTCTGACCCTCCCAGACTCCTTTTCCATACATAATGTATTCCATAGGTTGTTGTTGCGGAGATACGTGGCACCTATGGTTCCATCTGTTGAGCCTCCTGCCCCGGTTTTGGTGGAGGGGGAATTGGAGTATATTGTGGAGAAAATTTTGGATTCTCGTGTTTCTAGACGGAAACTCCATTATCTGGTTAAATGGAAGGGTTATGCTCAGGAAGATAATTCCTGGGTTTTTGCCTCTGATGTCCATGCTCCAGATCTTGTTCGTGCCTTTCATGTGGCTCATCCTGGTCGGCCTGGGGGCTCTGGTGAGGGTTCGGTGACCCCTCCTCAAGGGGGGGGTACTGTTGTGAATTCTGTGGCTGAATTCACTCCTGTGGTCACAAGTGGTACTGCAGCTTCTGAGCTTCCTCCCTCAGGTGTTCTGGTGAGCTCGTTGGCTGCTTTGTTATTTAACTCCACCTGATTCTCTCTTCCTTGCTCCTTGTCAATGTTCCAGTGTTGGATCTGAGCTTCTGGATCTTTCCTGTGGCCTGCTGCTCTGCTTAGATAAGTGCTTCTTTGCTTTTGTTGCTACTTTTTCTGTCCAGCTTGTCATTTCGTTTTGCTGGAAGCTCTGAGACGCAAAGGGTGTACCGCCGTGCCGTTAGTTCGGCACGGTGGGTCTTTTTGCCCCCTTTGCGTGGTTTTTTGCTTTAGGGTTTTTTGTAGACTGCAAAGTTCTCTTTGCTATCCTCGCTCTATCTAGAATATCGGGCCTCACTTTGCTGAATCTATTTCATCCCTACGTTTTGTCTTTTCATCTTGCTAACAGTCATTATATGTGGGGGGCTGCCTTTTCCTTTGGGGTATTTCTCTGAGGCAAGTCAGGCTTGTTTTTCTATCTTCAGGCTAGTCAGCTCCTCAGGCTGTGCCGAGTTGCATAGGTAGTGTCAGGCGCAATCCACAGCTGCCTTTAGTTGTGTTTAGGTTAGGTTCAGGTATTGCGGTCTACAGAGATTCCACGTCTCAGAGCTCGTTCTATTGTTTTTGGGTTATTGTCAGATCACTGCATGTGCTCTGATTGCTGGCACACTGTGTCACTGGATTGCCTACATAACAGTTACGGCCCATGTGAGCTATAAGTAATACGGACGGAAAGAGATATAAGCTATTGCACATTTATATTGTGGATCATTGATTGTGAGTTAAATGCAAGGGTTTTTGTGTTGTCTGATTACTTGAGAGTTTTCTTTAACAAATCTTTGATGCCTAATCTGGGAAACATTTGTGCTTAATTCCATACCAAAGTTTGCATCATCAAAGTCAAGTACGGTCATTCGGGCTTCCCCATAATGCCAAGCAGCTATCACACCACATCATCTAGTGCTACCAATCAGGAGCAGCCAATGGTGATATTAGGGTTTTACATACTAGTAATAGGACAGAGGTCAGAGCACACAACTCCCAACTTTACTGATAGGGATAGAAAAGCCTAAAACACAGTATGATGTGCAACTGCAATGCTGAATAACATAGAAAATGAGAGTGGTAGTCTTAATCTATGAGTAACAATTCAGAAATTAAAGTGACAGACTCTACAGGTCCAGAACCTCCCTATGTTACTCTGAATTTATTGATTACTTTTACACATTTATTTCATTATTATTTTCATACCTGTTGTATTAGTCCAATTAGCAACCATACACCACTCAACACTCAAATCTGGTGCCATATCTTCCTTTAACAGAGTCTATCTACCAACCAACATAACATTCTTGGTTACAGATTTTTGGGGAAAAATATAGTGTTTAAAATTAAAATTAAAATAAAAAAATATATATATTATGCACACATTTTGGCATACCTGCTTTACTATTTTATTTTAGTATCCGTACAGTCACCAACAAAAAGCCATGGCTGCCATACAATTAGGTACAGTAACACATGTTCGGTCCATGGCACACACCCTCAATGTGATCATGCTACATAATTTTTTAGAATACATCTTCTGGAACCAATGTGCTCATTGTCAGACAAGCGTGCGGGAACTTCAACTCTTCTTATGCAGTGAACAATATCCTCCAGAATTTGCAGTGACAGAAAGTTATGGCTGAACTACCAGGGGATTTGCAAAATTGCAATGTGACAAAATTCACTACAGCATATGTTGCAGCATCTGTAAGAGAAACATTCGGAGATGAGGCAACAGATAATTTTATGCAACATAGAAACTGAAGATTGTGTTACCTTGGCAAGTTCCATTGATAGGTGATAAGGGCTGTACACCACTTATATCACCAAAAAAGGTGTTTTTGTCATGTCTTAAAAAAAATCCATTGATTCCATGTTTAATAATACCATCATCCGCACCTTTGGTGAATATGAGGTCGCTTCCCGCCTTAGATTAGTCTTCCAGATTGGAATTCTGCCCTGGTTGGATCTGGTCTTAGTCATCATCCTTCTGGATTTACAGTATGCCTCCTCCTCTTTTATCCAAACAAAAATTAATGTGCCCCAATGGTTGCCTTTTTCTACTTTAATCCTGGCATTTATTGAAGTAAACATAAATATTTTGGGAACATTAACTGGAATGGGCACGAAAAACAAAATTCCTAAAACAAAATTCTTCATCTTCCGTGACTCAAATGCTTAGTATGTTTCAGTGTCCTCCTCATTTTTACAGAATTTTGATTTCTGCTACATCTGGGGTGAATTATCTAGGTAGGACACTTTGCAGGATAGAGCCCCTGCCAGGTCTGTTCACATAACGCAAACATGTTTTTTTTTTTTCAAAACAAAATTCTTCATCTAATTTTTGCCTAAATTACGTTTTGAGGGCAACATCTGAAGTGAATTCCACACATAAGAATCTGCTAGGGTAGGGCCTTTACGCAATGATGGGCACAAAACGTAAAAATTATTGGCCTTCTACATTACTTGGTTTTCTTTAGGCTTCAACTTCTTCCCTATCTTTTGCAAAAATAAGTTTTAGGTGGGCACATGTTAGGGTGTCTTTCCCTTATAGGATCCAGTATAAGATTGGACCACTGCGCTCAGCTGGGAACAAAAGTAAAAAACGTTTTGTTGTAACTTATAACAACAACCTATTTAGTGTATCTTAGAAAACTAAAATTCTTGACATACTGTTAAAGGATTGTATCAGTAGGATCAACCCTCTTAAGCCATCTACATGGACATGCAGGTCATAGAAAGTTTAATAAAATGATACCTTGATATCTGCGATCCGATGCCTTGTTCCAGAGAAATCCACATATTTCTTATATGTAAATTAGCTGTTAAGATCTATGGACCGGACACTGATGTGCATGAGAATCTGTCTCCAGATGAAAGGGGGCGTTATCAGTGTGAACCAAGTAATAACTGACACTTTGCTCTCATAATAATACACAGCTCTGTTGTGTATTCAGAGCAAACATAGTAGAGCAGAGCTAACACAGTGGGGCAGAGATAACACAGTACATCAGAAGTGAACTTCTTATCATTGCTGCAAGAGCTGAAATCTCAGGCCTCTTCATACAAGACTGATACTTTCAGCTCTGACTTCGTGACCTTAAGTGCACATGCGCAGAATCATCCCAGGCCTTTTCAGAGTCAGAAGTCCTAGTCTTGCATGATGAGAACCCGAACTTCAGCACTTGCTGTCACGGTTCACACCGTATTGCCAACAATATGTCACGAATCCCACCAATATGTCAGGGAACCCAGGGAGGTTACCTCTATCGTCCCCACTACTCAATTTGTCATGAACCGGGGTTGATTGGTTGCCCCTGGTTCCTTCTGAAGGGGATTTATCTATATCCCACTTCCCAGTTCCAGTTTGGAACTTGCAACTCTCTGGCGCCCCCCCCCCCCCCCTTACCCTCAGGTCAAACTAGGTAATGCATCTAGGGTAATAAGTGGCCAGAAAGGCTGCCTGCTATGTACTGGCAATTGGGCTTGCTGCAGTGAGGGTGAGATAACTATTCCCACTCAGGTGGGAACAATAATTATCAATGCCGCCATCGCCACAAAGATTTCCAATCGCACAGAACAAAGTATGCTGCCACCAGCTCTGATTTCCTAAGGATTAACGGGTCCAGAGCCAACCCAAATCAGTAGCGTAATTCACTTCAGAGGAAGCGACAGTTCATTTATAGAGCAGGGAGTGACAAGCTAGTAAATTATATACTTTACTCCATAAAAAGGTAGGCAGTGTTTACAAAGTATTAAAAATATATTATAAAGAAGACAATTCATATGTACATTGCAGTTACAAATAAAAAAGGATTAAAATTGAATAGAACACTTACAGGTAGTTCAGATCATTTCATCTCCTGGTCGTCCATGTGCTCAGGACATACATCAAGATGCATAAGGACAGCTTTGAAGAGCTGTTGTTAGCTCGCTTCCTGGACCAACACTGACTCCCAACTCAGCGGGGTAAGATATGCCCTCCTGTCGTGACATCAGTGAGTGGGCTGAGTAATGACATGCACTCCCCTTTCTACTAAATACGTTTTTGGATTCACAGGGCAGACAAAGACATCCCTGGATTTTTTCCCATGTGCTTTGACTTGTACTTTCACTTTGAAGCCATATGAATTCTTGAGTGAAGGGCTGCTGCATATTGGTCTCCCATTACACTATAAAGCAGGGGAGAGGGAGGGTGAGTGGCTGAGAATTTCAACCTTATGCTGGCAGGCAGAAAACAAAAGGGGGTCGAATCTACAGCTTTAATTAATGTAGCAGAGCTCAGTGCACATGATCATAGACAATCAAATAGCTCATGTTCCTGACACTTGCCACAACTGTAAGAAGATACAATGAGACTGTAAGGGGAAGCGTGCATAGTGGAGGGCTGAATAGCTAAGCAGTAATGTGAGCATAATTATTAATTTAAATAATTGACAAACTGTTTGATGGCCTTTGCAGTTCAGAAAAATGGTGGTCAGCAAGCCATCATTTTACAGAATCTGCACAAAAGCAATTTCCAAAAATCCACAGCTGATTAGTTGTTTGAGGTAAAACATGTTTAAATAAAATTAGGCAATGAAATGTTTTATCTTGCAGAAAGAATCAGCTGTGATCCCGCGCTATCAAGTCTGTATACTCACTTTTGCATCCTCCCCTGCCCAGGATCTGTGGTATAATCAGTCAATGTCCCTGCACAGTCAGACACGGCCATTACACAGTACACAGCAGGGACACATTTATAAGATTATCTTGGCACAGGAACATTTTATTTATACACTTCCAATTGTGGAACTTATTATAATTTCAAGATCTATTAATTAAAATGTAGGTTTGTGGGAAAAACCTTTTAAAAATAAACTTCAAACAACGTAGTCATTGAGAGGTCTGCAGAGACTCCAGAGCATAAATAGACAAATTTGATTTGCAATGAATAAATTTGATGTAATACAACATTCTTAACCAATTTTGATTATATCTGTGAACTGAACTTCAAAGGCTTTTTTGATATAGTCACTTCCTCATAGTTCAGTAACACTGTGATAACGTCACATTGCGTGTCGAAACTGATCAGTATCACGTCCTCTCAGCATTGCCTCACAGACCAACAGTGCTAAGAACGGATGGCATGCGGTGCAGGTCAAAAAAGCTGTTTGCTCTGTGGAGGCTCCTGTACATACATGGGAATAAAAGGCTTGTCAAGGTGATTTGGACAAAATGGTGTGCTTGTTTTTTAGCATGTAAAGTTGAAGATGCTGCCAGCCACTTGGAGATGGAATTGGCTGAGTATTACCAAACAATATCACGGCTATGTATATATGTGTGCAGGCTGGCTGGAATGTTCCAGTGTCAACTAATGGGCATACTGGTGTAGAGTATCCAGCCTTTTTCTTCTATGAGAAACAGATGGATTTCTTTGTCTCGTGTTCATAACAGCACAACAATTGATCTTCTTGATTATTTACATACTGGTTATGCATAATAGGATATAATGATTGTATATACTCCTGTATAACCCGAGATTTTCAGCAATTTTTTGTGTGCTGAAAACGCCCCCTCAGCTTATACAAGGGTCATTGAGCCACACAGAGCAGGATAGGACGGTGGGAGCCACACAGAGCAGGACAGGGATGAGGGGACAATACATACCCGGCTTATGCACGAGCCAATAAGCTTACCCAGTTTTCTGTGGCAAAATTAGGTACCTCGGCTTATACTCAGGTCGGCTTATACTCGAGTATATATGGTACCTAACATTCAGTATAGCACCATAATGAAATTACCTTCCACCTTTAGGAAATGGGAGTTTGTATTGGAAGAATACTGTGAGACTTGGCAACTTGGGTGATAATTCTGAATCTACTAGGATTATTATATCATATATAAGCATGTTCATTACTTGTTATTAACTTTTTGTCTTATTAAATTTTCTAAGAATTATATTATTGGCTATTAAACATTTATGGGCCATAAATATCTTTATGAAGCCTTACAATTACTTTCCTATATTCATGTGTATTTAGGCTCACACAATGTATTGTTTTCATTTCATTTCCTTTTTTAATCATGAATAAATAAATACATACAGTCAGTAAAATATGTTTTTCATATTCCTATAGCCAAGTGCCATGATCACTTCATATATACCAAATTCCCCATTTTTTTTAAACTTGAACTTTATAAATAGTAAAAGTAAGTGCAAATACAAGGCAACAGACTGCACCAAATACAACTGTGCTGAATAAGATACACTATGTTACTTCAGATTTACTTTGTCAAAGACACTGGATGATAAGTAATAAAGTAGTAACATATATGTACTTGCAAAACATCGAAAATATCTATCAATGTAAGTAATTCAATATGACAATTACTTTACCCCAAAGAAGAACTGGAATACACAGAAAAGCTATATTAACACAAGGAAATAATTCATTGTCAACCACTATCTGCCGTTCTCTTTTCATGTTAGGATGCTGTAATACTTTTCTAGTAGAAAAGGTCACTGTCATAAATTGCCTGTCTGATAACAACATTAGAAAAATGGGATACTCAGAAATCAATAGTAAAACGGAGAAAGAAGAAAAAAAACAGATAGCATAGCTTAGCTTAGGAATGGCATTCAAATCCAATCTAAGCAAATAAAGAATGACAGGCAATAAAAAGGACACAGAAATATAGCAGTGCCAAATACAAATAAACATAATATGTGATCGAATTATAATTCAAGAGCTGGGTTGTAGGGAAAGTGGAAATGAAAATCTAATTCAAAGACTATCTAAAAAAGGGCATAAATTGGTATTTTGAACTACATAACTCTTAAAAATTGATTTGGCTTGGATTTTACCCCCTTAATGATCTAAAGCAAATTACCTTTTTGATATATATTAGATTATCGTCTATATTTTTATTCAATACACTATTAAAATGAATTTTACATATTTCATCATTACATCTGTCCTTTATTATGTTCTATTATCATTTAAACTTAAAGCTATTGAGCAAAACTCAAGATTTAGTTGGAGGTTGATGATGCCGAATGTTGGTATTTAATTTGACCAAACTCTCTAAATTTAAATAATCTGGGAAGATAACTAATAAAATTCTCTTGCCCATTAATTATGTTTGATGTGCACTATATCTACCATTTGATTATATACAGAGTCTAGAGTTGGTGAAAATTGAAACAGAGAACTAGGTGCATCAGGCGCATCAGTAATTTTTGGCTTCTGGACGGGAGCCCTGAGAACTGCCTCTTACTTGATGGCATCTAAGGCTCTTCTATAGATTACATGGTGGAATCACGTGTGAATTAACTTGCAACAACTCTAACAAAGTAATAAACCGGGATCCAAGAAGTATCGTTTATCATGTCATTCTCCGCAAGGAGAAACGATACTTCTTGGATCCCGGTCAGACGGGAAAAAGACTTAGTTTGGAAAAACAAAGACTAAGGGGTGATCTTATTTAAATGTATAAATATATGAGGGGACAGTACAAAGACCTTTCTGATGATCTTTTTAATCATAGACCTGAGACAGGGACAAGGGGGCATCCTCTACGTCTGGAGGAAAGAAGGTTTAGGCATAATAACAGACGCGGGTTCTATACTGTAAGAGCAGTGAGACTATGGAACTCTCTGCCGCATGATGTTGTAATGAGTGATTTATTACTTAAATTTAAGAGGGGATTGGATACCTTTCTTGAAAAGTATAATGTTGCAGGGTATATATACTAGATTCATTGATAGGGCGTTGATCCAGGGAACTAGTCTGATTGCCATATGTGGAGTCGGGACGGAATTTTTTTCCCCAAAGTGGAGCTTATTATTTGCCACATGGGTTTTTTTGCCTTCCTCTGGATCAACATGTTAGGGCATGTTAGGTTAGGCTATGGGTTGAACTAGATGGACTTAAAGTCTTCCTTCAACCTTAATAACTATGCTTATCATGTCACTCTCTGCAAGGAGAAACGATACTTCTTGGATCCTGGTCAGACGCCTCTCAAACAGCCAAACCAGATCTCCACTTTGCACTGATGAGGGGCAGTACCCCGAAACACAGTGTCTGCAAATTGAGATTCTGGTTTGGCTATTATCCTAAGTCATGTGACAAGGCTCGTTAAAGGGTCGACATTGACTGTTAGGATTGCTGCTTCCAATAGGTGGCACTAGAGTTCTAGTCCTCTTCCTCTCTGAAGAGACAATTTGCATATTTCCCAGAGGAGCATTGCGGCTTTAAGTCTCCTCACCTCGACATGCTTATCATGTCACTCTCCGCAAGGAGAAATGATACTTCTTGGATCCATATTCTACAAACACAATCTTGTGTCCCCTTGCAAATTAATAAGAACATTCCGTTAGGGGAGTTGCTTAGAAAAAAAAGAAATTGTACAGAAAGTAACCAATTTGTAATGGAGACAAAGTGTGTACAAGACTAAAAAATATAGGTTATTTTATTTTGTGTCTGAACAGAGCTTGTAAAATAGTTTCCCCTTTAGGTAGAAATGGCCTTCTCCTTTAAAAAAAAAAAAAAATTAAAATAGGAACAAATCACTGAAGTCTATTTGATGGGGAGGTGAGCCATGTCATTTTTTTTCAAAGCCTTTGTCCTAACAGTAATATGGAAACTCTCTATATTTTTGTTGACAGATGACAGACCAAACTTGTATTTTGCAGGTAAAACATTGGGGTACATAACATTTTTTGATCACTTTCAGCATAAGGCTAAGATCAAATCTATCCTGTTCTCTCTGCTAAACTTATCATTTGGAGTTTCCATGTAAAGCCACCAAAAGTGTGATTGAAAAGAAACCCCACAAACTTTATCTGGCCTCTGTTCCAACAGTATACAGCATCAATTGTCTTTTTAGGCATGTACACAATTGTGATTGACCACACTCCTGTGTGTTAAAAACTGCCTAAAACAGCAGTCTTTGTTGCAACAGAAGCCAGACTGAGTCCATCTGCTCCATTATAGTTAATGATTCTGTTGTTGGATTCATCTGAACCACAATTGGGGGGGTTTACTGGGAAAATGTTGATGTAGGTGCTCAGCAGAGAGCACAGGATAAATGTGAACCTAACGTATCTGCACACATTGTCTGTAAGATGCTGGCACACTGGCTCAGTTTTGCTGCTACAGGAAGATGCTTCAAGAAAAAGCCAGCAGTGTTTTTCCTGTAGCATATTCTAAAAGCATCTTTTAATCATTTTTGCAGTGGCGTTACTGTAATTGTCCTTTATTAACTTGTATATACATATATATAAATTAAGGAGTGGCTTAAAAGCTGAAGCAAGCTGCTAGAATAATGAGTCGGTCAATCTTTGTAAACCTGGTGAGGTTAAAAGAAATTTTTTAGGGGGTTTATGAAGTCAATCCACCTAAAAATACTTTGTGTGCACATTCCCTTGGGCCCTTTCACAAGTCCTGATATTTCCGGTACTGGAAAAAAAATACCAGTGCTATCCATGTCTGTGTGTTTGTTTTTCTGTGTGTAACATCCATGTGGCATCTGAGTGCCATTCGTGTACACCATCAGTGTGACACATACCGGTATCTGGGAAAAGCTTAACAGTTAGCAGACTTTGAGTGCTGAATCCATCTCTCATAATCATCGCCTGGTTTCCCTGTGATCAGCAAGACCAGGCGACGCTGTTGAGACTTGGAGTCAGCACCTGTCATCTGTGAATAAATAAAAAAATAGCATAGGGTTCCCCTTATTGTTCCTAAGCAGACAGCTGGGGGCTGGTGTTATTATTCTGGGAATGGTCCAATAGCAATAAAGGTTCTCAGCCAATTAATAACTGCTTACATCTGCTTGTTCGGCCTCTACTGGTTAATAAAAATAGGCAACCAAAAAAATAACATAGAGTCACCCTGATTTATAATAGTCAGCAAAGGCTAAGCAGACAGCTGTGAGCTGATATTAATAGGCTGGGAAGAGGCAATAAATATTTCTCACGCTGTGCGTGGTGACTTCAGTAAAATTACGTCAGTTCATAGGCTGGCTCACACAGAGCTTACCATGAAAACCGCTGCCTGTGACCTGCAGTAACCTTAATTGCGTCACCGCTGGTCACTGCAGCAGGGTTCTCATGGTACTGTCACTGTGTTCTGGCTGGCGTGGTGAGCGGTTACGTTATTGATGTCACACTTACCAAACCATCTGGATGTATAAGAGTTGGAGATTGTCATGGGACCTCTTTATTATGAGATTGCGGCAGGCAGGTAACTATAATTTTGAATTCTATGGTAATAAACGGGAAAATGAGGGGAATTGTTGGGGAGTTATTTTTTCAATTAAATGACTTTTCTCTGCATGTGGCTTCATTATTTTTTACTACGGGGTTAGTAATGGGGGTGTCTGAGAGACACCTCTCCATTACTAACTCCTGGACTTGAAATCAGTGGACATAAAACAGCTATCAACCCCAAAACTATTACTCCTCTTGCCAATGCACCAGGCCAAGTAGAAGGGGCCGAGGCTAAGCGCATCTAAAGGATTTGCCATTTTTGGGGCGGCTGAGGGCTGGAGCCCCTTCCTAGCCTATTAATATCAGCCTGCAGCTGTCTGTTTAGCCTTCGCTGGTTATTAAAAATAGGAGGGACCCCACATTAGTTTTTTGGGGGGTCCTCCCTTTTCAATAACCAGTAAAGGCTAAGCAAACAGGTGTGAGCTTTTATTAATCAGCTGGGAACCTTTATAGTTATTGACCCCACACTGTTTATTTTTTAAATACAGCTCTGGCAAAAATTTAGAGACCACCACATCAAAACCCTGTCATGGGCAGCCCAATCTCCAGACCTGAACCCCATTGAAAACCTCTGGCATGTAATCAAGAGGATGATGGATAGTCACAAGCCATCAAACAAAGAAGAACTGCTTACATTTTTGCACCAGGAGCGGTGTGAAAGACTGGTGGAATGCATGCCAAGACGCATGAAAGCTGTGATTAAAAATCATGGTTATTCCACAGAATAGTGATTTCTGAACTCTTCCTAAGTTAAAACATTAGTATTGTTGTTTCTAAATGATTATGAACTTGTTTTATTTGCATTATTTGAGGCACGAAAGCAATTTTTGCTTTTTTTTTTTAATTTTAACCATTTTTCTTTGTCAGAAAAAAAATACAAAATTAATTGCTTGGAAATTTGGTCACATGTGGTCAGACGTTTATAGAATAAAAGAACAATTTATATTTTACTCAAAAATATGCCTATAAAGAGAAAAATCAGACAAACTGAACATTTTCAGAACCAGAAACACATGGGCTACTTGCACAATGAACAAGTCTGTTAGAACCTGTTCACACACCACCAAGAAACTTGAAGACACAAAAGAGCACAGTGAGGTCAAAAATACTCTGTTGTAAAAAAAATCACAGTAATAGGCAAGTGCTAGTCAAAAGATGGAAAAAAACAGGGTATTTAGTTGATACGCTTTTTTGCAAAAAAATGTATACTAAGCTGCTCCACCAATCGTCAAGGTATGCCCATATAGAGCTATAGAGCAGTCCTATCTAATGTATATAATCCCTATCTGGTGTATTTAAAAACCTGATCATCTGTACAGTACCTGTATAAGCAGGCTTCAGAGAGGGAATTTTCATGTGGACATGCTGGATGAAACAGCTTTGTTGCAAATGACCCATGAAGAGTGGTGGACTCCCTAGTCTTGTAGAAAAAAGAGAGCAATTACAGAACAAGAAACACATGGGCTACTTGTACAATGAACAAGTCTGTAGGAACCTGTTCACACACCACCAAGAAACTTGAAGACACAAAAGAGCACAGTGAGGTCAAAAATACTCCGTTGCAAAAAAAAATCACAGTAATAAGCAAGTGCTAGTCAAAAGATGGAAAAAACAGGGTATTTAGTTGACATGCTTTTTTGCAAAAAAATGTATACTAAGCTGCTCCACCAATCATCAAGGTATATCCATATAGAGCAGTCCTACCTAATGTATATAATCCCTATCTGATGTACCGTATATACTCGAGTATAAGCCGACCCGAGTATAAGCCGACCCCCCTAATTTTGCAAAAAAAAACTGGGAAAACTTAATGACTCGAGTATAAGCCTAGAGTGGAAAATGCAGCAGCTACCGGTAAATTTCAAAAGTAAAAATAGATACCAATAAAAGTAAAATTAATTGAGACATCAGTAGGTTAAGTGTTTTTGAATATCCATATTGAATCAGGAGCCCCATATAATGCTCCATGAAGTTTGATGGGCCCCATTAGATGCTCCATATTAAAATATGCCCCATATAATCCTGCATAAAGGGTAATAAAGGCCCCGTGAGATGCTATATAGAGATATTTGCCCTATATAGTGCTGCACAAGCGTTATGGCCCCATACAGATGCTCCGCACAGCCACTTGCCCCATATAGTGCTGCACAAGTGTTATGGCCCCATACAGATGCTCCGCACATCCACTTGCCCCTTATAGTGCTGCACAAGTGTTATGGCCCCATACAGATGCTCCGCACAGCCACTTGACCCTTATAGTGCTGCACAAGTGTTATGGCCCTATACAGATGCTCCGCACAGCCACTTGCCCCATATAGTGCTGCACAAGTGTTATGGCCCCATAAGATGCTCCGCACAGCCACTTGCCCCTTATAGTGCTGCACAAGTGTTATGGCCCCATACAGATGCTCCGCACAGTCACTTGCCCCTTATAGTGCTGCACAAGTGTTATGGCCCCATACAGATGCTCCGCACAGCCACTTGACCCTTATAGTGCTGCAAAAGTGTTATGGCCCCATACAGATGCTCTGCACAGCCACTTGACCCTTATAGTGCTGCACAAGTGTTATGGCCCCATTCAGATGCTCCGCACAGCTACTTGCCACTTATAGTGCTGTACAAGTGTTATGGCCCCATAAGATGCTCCGCACAGCCACTTGCCCCATATAGTGCTTCACAAGTGTTATGGCCCCATACAGATGCTCCGCACAGCCACTTGACACTTATAGTGCTGCACAAGTGTTATGGCCCCATAAGATGCTCTGCACAGTCACTTGCCCCATATAGTGCTGCACAAGTATGGCCCCATAAGATGCTCTGCACAGTCACTTGCCCCTTATAGTGCTGCACAAGTGTTATGGCCCCATAAGATGCTCCGTACAGTCACTTGCCCCATATAGTGCTGCACAAGTATGGCCCCATAAGATGCTCTGCACAGTCACTTGCCCCTTATAGTGCTGCACAAGTGTTATGGCCCCATAAGATGCTCCATACAGTCACTTGCCCCTTATAGTGCTGCACAAGTGTTATGGCCCCATAAGATGCTCCATACAGTCACTTACCCCTTATAGTGCTGCACAAGTGTTATGGCCCCATAAGATGCTCCATACAGTCACTTGCCCCTTATAGTGCTGCACAAGTGTTATGGCCCCAAAAGATGCTCCATACAGTCACTTGCCCCTTATAGTGCTGCACAAGTGTTATGGCTCCATAAGATGCTCTGCACATTCACTTGCCCCTTATAGTGCTGCCCAAGTGTTATGGCCCCATAAGATGCTCCGTACGGTGACTTGCTCCATATAGTGCTGCACAAGTATTATGGCCCCATAAGATGCTCCGCACAGCCACTTGCCCCATTTGCTTTTGCTGCCATAAAAAAAATCACATACTCACCTCTCTTCACTCAGGACCCCGGCACTTTTACCTTCTCCTCGTGCGGCTCCATCTTCGGCACTGACGTTCAGCAGACGGCGCGCACTGACTACGTCACCGCGCCCTCTGACCTGAGCATCACTGCCAGAGGATGATGAAGACGGAGCCGCACTGGAACAAGGAGAGGTGAATATCGCACAGCGCTGCGCTCCCCCTCCCCGTATACTTACCTGCTCCTGGCGCTGTGTCCCTGCTACTTCCACCGCTGCATCTTCTTCCTGTATTGAGCGGTCACCGTTACCGCTCATACAGTAATGAATATGCGGCTCCACCTCTATGGGAGGTGGAGCCGCATATTCATTTCTGTAATGAGCGGTACCATGTGACAGCTCAGTACAGGAAGAAGCTGCAGCGCTGTAAGAAGCAGGGACGTCCAGGGACCGCACCGGGAGCAGGTAAGTATAATTACACAGCACCCGCTCCCCCTCCTCTGCCAACCCCTGGGTATGACTCGAGTATAAGCCGAGAGGGGGACTTTCAGCCCCCAAAAATGGGCTGAAAATCTCGGCTTATACTCGAGTATATACGGTATTTAAAAACCCGATCATCTGTATAGTACCTGCATAAGCAGGGTTCAGAGAGGGAATTTTCATGTGGATTTCATATTTCATATTTTTATTTTTTTTACACAAAAATATGCCTATAAAGAGAAAAATCAGACAAACTGAATATTTTGCAGTGCCTCAGCTGTATATATTATTGATCATATGCTGGTGCATGGCAATGCCAGGCCTGAACCCATCAATCACACCATTCACAGAAGCACAGACGCAGTGTGATCATGGTGTCACCACCCTGTGATCTGCATAGGATTGGAGCTGTAAGAGCACCGACCGCTGATGCCTGACAATGCCAGCATCACCCCAGCCAGCTCTGATTGGTGCAATCAACTATGACATCGATCACACCAATCACAGCACACAGATGCAGGTTGACCACTCTGTGACCTGTCTGTGACTGCCTTGCAGGTCCTCATAGTAGCTGAGGATTTGTACAGGGTAGTCACGCTGTCCAATCTGCGCTGTTCTGGTCCTTGTCCTGCTGCTAGAGAAGAGAAAAGAAAGAAGAAAGATGAGGGAAGAAAGAAGAAAAAAAGAGAAGACAGAAGACAATCTGTAAGAAGATCCTTGCATCATCTCTCCCCATCCACCCCAATCCCCCTCTCCTTCCCTCCCTTCTCTTTTAACCCCACCACTCTTCTTACTACTCCTCTTTTTACCCCCTCCCTAACGTCCCTTTCTGTGGTCGTGGGCCATGCTGTGCATTGTGGTGCCACAGAAGCCTAAGACACCACAATCGCTGCACCTGAAGAACACAGAAGAAGGAAGAGAGAAGGAGAGAGAAGAAAGAAGACACCTGTACATTTTTTGATCCCCAATCCTTGCCTGATCTCTCCTCATCCACCTTACTCCATCTGCCTTTGCCCCACTTCCAGCCTCTTTTTACCCGCTCAACAACACTTTGCACCACTTATGTGCGCACATTTAGCAGCCACCGAGCGTTGAGTAGTGACGCAATTCATTGATCAGCAGTCGTGCTCGCTGTTTTACACTGAATTTTTTTACTCCCCCTTAGCACCATCTCCATGTGCACATCCAGCAGCCGCCGAGCGTTTAGTAGTGACGCAGTTCACTCGTGCTTGCTGTTTTACACTTTTTTTTACTTACTTTTTTTCACCCTGGTTGCTGCATTTTTTTATTTTATCTTTTTTTTTTTTTTTTAAAGTTTACACCGAGCACTCTCTCACACACACACAACTGAATAAAGCACTGGCACAAACACCACATACATAAAAAAAGTTATCCCGCTCGACCCAAAAACGCTATTCAGTGGAGGAGGCATATGCTTTCCTTGTCTCCGACACAGACTGACTTCTCATCCTCCTCCTCTTCATCCTCAGGTGCTGCTGAACCACCACAAAGACGCTGCAGAATAGAAGGTGAACTAGCACGAAAACGCCCTAGGACAAAAGGTGAACCAACGCCCCTTATTACTAACCTTGTATGGACCTCTGATCCACCGATTCCTTATTTTGTCAGAAATCAAGTTTGACACCACCGGCTTCACAGAAATATACTTTTCAAAGCCTTATTCTCTGAGGATTTTATTAATCTCATGGTGGGCCAAGCTAATTTGTACAATCTCCAATTTTTGGCACAAAAAGCCTGATTCATCATTTTTTAGCTCGACTCCTGTAGACGCAGTCAAAATGATGAGGTTTTGAGGCATGGTCCTTCACATTGGGATGTTGAAGAAACCAGAACTTTGGCAATATTGGAGTGTTGATGTTTTATACAACACTCCAGTGTTCTGAATGGTCATGACTAGTGTTGAGCATTCCGATACTGCAAATATCGGGTATCGGCCGATATTCGCGGTATCGGAGTTCCGATACTGAGTTCCGATACTTTTGCAATATCGAATACCGGAATTGGAAGTTCCCATAATGCTATGCGCCAGTTTGATTTAATTCAGCCAATGAGAATCCTAAGAAGTGTGGGCACATCCTGTTATGCATGTTAGGCATGTAACTAATGGCATGGCTGTGAATGGCTGCTGAAATGATGTCATGAGGCACAATAAAAGCCGCCACCACCATTTTGGGTTCACTCTGCTGTGAATTCAGTTAGGGACAGGACGCTGCTGTTCTAAATTAGCTAGATAGTGTGCAAACACTATATAGGAGTAGATAGAGGAGCTTTTCTGCAGCCTTGCAGCGCCTTTCACGGTGGTCTGCGAGGTCTCTGTGTGTGAGTGCAGCTCACGCTGTAGTCTCTTCTGTAGCCACATATGGTTGTAGTCCGCTCAGCATGCGTCACTGCCTCATACTGTTACAATGTCCTTTTTTTCATTAATGCTGCTGCCCATTTTTCCTGATTTCTCCTATTAGTGTGTTTCCATCCGTATCCAGCTAGATTGCGTGCAAACACTATATAGGAGTAGATAGAGGAGCCTTTCTGCAGCCTGGTGCCCTGCAGCCCCAGCCAGATTAGTATTAGCCTATTTTTTGGAGCCTCATCTATTGCATTGTAGGTTACCTTCCTGCATTGTAATTACTACAAAATGTTTGTGATACTATCGGTTTGACATCTTTGGGTACATCCATTTGTTTTACAAAAAGAAAAACTAAATAAAGTTTACCAAACACTCCACTTTACAGTTGTGTAGGCTACAATAGCTCATATTAAAGTCTAGTCCACACTTTATAAAATTAATAAAATTAGTGTTTCTTATACCTGTTAGCAGCTGTTCAGGAATAAGCACACTAAGCCCTTAGTACTTTTCTGCCTATCTTTATCAGTCTACCAAGATGAAGAAGGCAGGGAGTAAGGCACGTGGTCGTGGAGTTTCTGCAGGGAGAGGATGTGGGGATTCTGTGCCTGCTGCGGGCACCAGTGACTCAGCATCCCCCAGTTTTACCAAGGAACAGTCCTTTATGCGCAGCTTTGTAGGAGCTCGCCGTACCCCACTCCTGCGGGAGGAGCAAATTGAAGCCGTTGTCGGATGGATGGCAGCTAATGCATCGACTTCAATTAGGCAGTATGCAGTGATGTGCAACTGCTTTGTCTCTCTGAATCTGAAGAGGCAGGTGGGCCAGTGCCTACGGTCAGCCAGGGCGCCATCACGGCATGACGGCCGTGACTGGCGTATGGGGCCCGGTGGGCAGAGGGGGCCCGCATCGGGCCCCGTCTCATCTGCTCACCGGGCCCGTACCGGCAGCCGCAGGCTGACGGGCCCTTAGTGCTGATGCTGCAGCTGTTTAAAGCTATTGACGTGCGGGCGCGGGCCCGCACGTCAATAGTTAACAGCGGCCAGCCAATCTGAGGCTGGCAGCTGACGTCAGCCGCAGTGTGTGTGCATGTCGCCAGCATCTGACATCATTGTCAGTCGCCGGCGAGTGCACGCTGCAGCTGCGTGGTGACTTCGCCCACCGCAGGAGCACGGCCAGGTAAGAAGAACTTCTTTTTTTTTTTTTTCTTGAGAGCGGCGATCCGGGGGGCCCAGGGAAGAACGCTGGACACAGTGGCAAAAAGCTGGAGATGGGGCAGAGTGCTGGACAGAGATGGGGCAGAGCGCTGGAGAGAGATGGGGCAGAGTGCTGGACAGAGATGGGGCAGAGTGCTGGACAGAGATAGGGCAGAGTGCTGGACAGAGATGGGGCAGAGTGCTGGACAGAGATGGGGCAGAGTGCTGGACAGAGATGGGGCAGAGTGCTGGACAGAGATGGGGCAGAGTGCTGGACAGAGATGGGGCAGAGTGCTGGACAGAGATGGGGCAGAATGCTGGACAGATATGTGCAGAGTGCTGGACAGAGATGGGGCAGAGTGCTGGACAGAGATGGGGCAGAGTGCTGGACAGAGATGGGGCAGAGTGCTGGACAGAGATGGGGCAGAGTTCTGGACAGAGATGGGGCAGAGTGCTGGACAGAGATGGGGCAGGATTGGAAACAGATGGGGCAGAGTGCTGGACAGAGATGGGGCAGAGTGCTGGACAGAGATGGGGCAGAGTGCTGGACAGAAATGGGGCAGAGTGCTGGACAGAGATGGGGCAGGATTGGAAACAGATGGGGCAGAGTGCTGGACAGAGATGTGGCAGGATTGGAAACAGATGGGGCAGAGTGCTGGACACAGATGGGGCAGGATTGGAAACAGATGGGGCAGAGTGCTGGACACAGATGGGGCAGGATTGGAAACAGATGGGGCAGGATTGGAAACAGATGGGGCAGAGTGCTGGACACAGATGGGCAGGATTGGAAACAGATGGGGCAGAATGGAGACAGATGGGGCAGGATTGGACACAGATGGGGCAGGATGGATACGATGGAGACAGATGGGGCAGGATGGGGAGATCATATGGGGCAGAATGGATACTCATGAGGGCAGGATGGGAGAACATATGGCTGGAGCCTGGAATGAGACACACGGGGGCCAGGATGGGGAATATTACCATAGGGTCTAATTAAGGGATATTATTATTGCAGTGATGTTTTTGTTTTATTTTTTGAGTATACTGGGCGGTCCTGTTACTGTGTAGAGTGATACTATGTCACCTTCTTCATGTGGTGTAATGTGGAGGCTGGGAAAATTAAGTAATGTATCCTACAAGCGGAACTCGAGATAACTGTGTTATTTCCTGCAGAGACGAGTCCTGGATGGATGAAGTGATGGCGGTCTGTGCTGGATGAAAGATGAAGGACTTCACCTAGAGACGTCACTGGTGAGTCAGTGTTACCTATACACTGACACTATACACTGTATACTATATACAGAGGTCCTGTGTACAATGTCACCAGTGATCACTGTATTACCTATACATTATATACAGAGCTCCTGTGTATAATGTCACCGGTAATCACTGTATTACCTCTACACAGACACTGCATACTAATTACAGATCTCCTGTGTATAATGGCACTGATGGTGATAGTATTGTGTTTTTTTTTTTTATTACTGATCAGTATTGTAGTATTCAGTCATTGGTGGTAATATGTGGTCTGGTCATGATGTGGTGGTATTTGTCCCTTGTATTTTATATTATTCGATCACTGTGGTGGTAATATGTCATCTGGTCATAGTGTTGTGGTATTTGTTCCTTGTATGTAGTATTATAGGTCATTTTAAAAGTTGAAAAATAAATAAAAATATATCTAAATTGTATTGCATATTTTAACAAATATTTAATAGGTTACAGCAGAGTAGGGCCCGGCCAAAAGTGTCTACCGTGTTATGGTGGCGGCTTAAAAAATCTTTTGGCCAAAACAAAAGCTGCCAGCTATGTATGTGATCTGGTAATGGGAACTGTCAATGTGTGATAGGTGAGAAGTGGAGATTTTCCAGGAGAGAGCGGTGGGACTGTGGACAGTTCGAGGGGTGGAGCCTGGAGGTGGGGCTGGGGTGGAGCCTGGGCAGAGTCTCAAGGGGGCCCCGAAAATTTTGCCAGTATGGGGCCCAAAAATTTCTAGCGGCAGTCCTGCGGTCAGCACACCTCAGTACGCATCTGATGATGAGACTCAGGTGCCACTTTCTGGTGCGTACTGTGCTGCTGAGATTACCCAGGAGAAGCAGTTGTTGGAAGAGGGTAGTGTAGATGATGAGGTCCTTGACCCATCATGGCGTGTGGTACAAGAAGGTGGTGGGGCAGCTCTGAGGAAGAGGTTCCCCAAACGGCCCAAAAAGGAGGGAGAGGGAGGGGGAAGACTGGGTTGCATGTAGCCTTCACTTCAGCACCCATTAGGAGCATGCCTCTTCCAAAACCCAAAACGGGCACTCCCAAGACTTGCAGTGCCTGGTCCTTTTTTGACACAGTTGCAGATGACATTTGCTTTGTCAAATGCAAGCTGTGTAATCAGAAAGTCAAAACAGGGAAAAGTGTCAGCAACCTCAATACCACAAATATGTGAAAACATGTGCGGACCAAGCACACGGTGGAGTTACAAAAATACACTGAAGACTTAGGCCAACCTACAGCGCCACCTACCACCTCTTCAGCTCATGTTGTAGCCTCTTCCTCCAGCTCACACACAGCTGGTTTGGCTTCCTCATAAGATCGCCATGGAAGAACCTCTGGCACTGTTGTACAGAGACCCAGTGTAATTCCACCCACAGCACCACGTTCCCTGTCATCCTCACTCTCCCAGGCCAGTTTACAGCCATCTGTAGCACAGGCATGGGAGAAAAGGCACCCTTACTCGGCAAACCACCCCCAAGCACAGGCTCTGAATGCTGGCATTGCAAAACTACTGTCCCTTGAAATGCTCACATTCAGGCTGATGGAAACTGACACCTTTTGTAACTTCATGGCATTGGCAGTCCCACAATACAACATGCCCAGCCACTTTTATTTCAGCAGGCAAGCAATCCCTGCCCTGCAAAAGCATCTGGAGGGAAACCATAAACATGTGCTGCTAAACGCCATCAGTAGCAAGGTCCACCTGACCACCGATGCATGGACCAGTAACCATGGACTGGGACGATACCTTTCCCTCACTGCCCAGTGGGTAAATGTTGTGGAGCTGAGTACAGAACTTGAGAGTGGCGCTGTATGTGTTCTGCCAACTTCAAGGATTGCAAGAATCCAGTCTGAACATATTGACTCCTCCTCAAACTTCCGTTCCTCTGAATCAGCGCTGCAGGAGCCATCAAAGTCTACCTCCACATGGACCCGTGAACGCTTACCTGTTATGACCGATATGAGCACAGCCGTGGCCAAACGACAACAGGCCATATTGAAATTAATTTCTTTGGGGAATCGAAGCCACATAGCGCAGGAGCTCTGGAATGCCATCAAGCAGGAGAGCGACGTGTGGTTTGTGCCAGCGAATCTCCAACCAGGCATGGTAGTGTGTGAAAATCTGGTGGCAGCTCTGGGCCTAGGCAACCTCACTCACATCCCATGTCTGGCACATGTGCTCAACTTGGTCATGCAGAGTTTTTTGAGGGACTATCCAGATCTTGATGCACTGCTGCACAAGGTCCGCCTAGAGTGCGCTCACTTGCGGCGTTCTAGCATGGCAAGATCGCGCACTGTAGCTCTGCAGCGCCGATTCCGCCTTCCAGAACATCACATCATATGTGACCTACCCACCAGGTGGAATTCAACGTTACATATGTAGGAGCGGTTGTGTGAGCAGCAGCCAGCAGTAATGGAGTACCAGCTGCATCAGGCGCAAACAAGTCGCACTGCACGCCGTTCACACTTCACCACCACTGAGTGGGCCTCTATGAAGGACATTTGCAATGTTTTGCGTGCCTTCGATGATTCCACGTGGATGGCGAGTGCAGATGATGCAGTAGTCAGCATGACTATCCCCCTTATCTGCCTGTTTGAAAAAACACTGGAAAGCACTAAGGGAGGAGGTTGTGGAAGAGGTGGAGGATGAGGAGTCACAAATGCCATCTGCTTCTGGACAGTCTGCGCAACATGGTTCCTCACAAAGGCTTAGGCAGGGGACACTTTCTGAGGAGGATAAGGAGGAGTCAATGGAGGAGGAAAACATCTGTCCAGAGGAGGGAGTTACACAATTCTCTAGTAGTCAGTATGTAGAGCGAGCGTGGGGTGATGCAGAGCAGGCAGAGATCATGCCTCAAGCAGGGGACAGCATTTCTTGGCCAGTTAGCAGTCTGCAGCACATGGTTGATTTCATGCTGCAGTGCCTGAGAAATGACCGCCGCATCACCCACATTCTCAACACGGCTGATTATTGGGTGTACACCCTCCTAGATCCTCGCTACCGGGACAACTTACAAAGCTTCATAACACTGTTGAATCAGGAGCGTAAAATGCGGGAGTACCAAGACACACTAGTGCATTCCATCTTGTTCTCCATTCCAACCGAGAGTAGTGCTGCTAGTGCTTTACAAAGCAGATCAGTGCGTCAAGGCAGTGGAGGAAGCTCTGCACAAAGAGGAAGCAGAAGCAGCACCTCAGCACAAGGCGAGACCAGTATGGCCCAAATCTGGCAAAGTTTTGTGTCACCGACACAAATATTTACACCATCACAGATGGCTCCAGTCAGCAGGAGGCAACATTTCCGTCAGATGGTGACAGACTACATGTCTTGCCCTCTCAGTGTCCTCCCACATGGCTCTTCCCCCTTCAAGTTTTGGGTCTCTAAGCTGGAAACATTGCCAGAGCTTAGCCAGTATGCATTGGAGGTGCTGCCTTGCCCTGCTGCTAGTGTATTATCGGAACGCGTCTTTAGTGCCGCAGGTGGTGTACTAACAGACCGTCGCATGCGACAATCCTCTGATAACATTGACCGGCTTACTTTTCTGAAAATGTATGAGGCCTGGATCTTGCAGGAATTTGCCACTCCTCTTCCAGATTAAATAATTGGATGGCAACAGTATCCAGGTCTCCTGTTGTGTTAATGTTTCTACCACCTGAACTGTAATTCCTGGGCTCCAACACCGCCAGTTGCTGCTCAGAAGTGCCGTCTGCACAGTCAACACTTGCTGCCGTGTTATTGGGGTTCAGTAATGTCAGCTGATCCCCTGCTGTGTATTCGTAAATTTCTCCTGCTCCATCCACTTTCACACTACAACAGATATTAAACTGACTCCAATTAGGCCTCAGCCTACACTCTGTTTCTAGCATTGACCCTGGGCTCCAACACAGCCAGTTGCTGCTCAGAAGTGCCATCTGCACTGTCAACACTTGCTGCCATGTTATTGGGGTTCAGTAACGTCAGCTGATCCCCTGCTGTGTATCCGGCAATTTCTCCTGCTCCGTCCACACTCACACTACAAAAGATATTAAACTGGCTCCAATTAGGCCTCAGCCTACACTTCGTTTCTAGCATTGACCCTGGGATCCAACACCGCCAGTTGCTGCTCAGAAGTGCCGTCTGCACAGGCAACACTTGCTCCAGTGTTATTGGGGTTCAGTAACGTCTGCTAATCCCCTGCTGTGTGTGCAGCAATTTTTCCTGCTCCCTCCACATTCACACTACTACAGATATTAAAGTTGCTCCAATTAGGCCTCAGCCTACACTCTGTTTCTCCTGTAATCCCTGGGCTCCAACACCACCAGTTGCTGCTCAGAAGTGCCGTCTGCACAGTCAACACATGCTCCAGTGTTATTTGGGTTCAGTAACATCAGATGATCCCCTGGTGTGTGCGGCAATTTCTCCTGCTCCCTCCACATTCACACTACTACAGATATTAAAGTTGCTCCAATTAGGCCTCAGCCTACACTCTGTTTCTCCTGTAATCCCTGACCTCCAACACCGCCAGTTGCTGCTCAGAAGTGTCTTTGGCATGGGTACTCTCTCCTGCCCAACCTGGTTCTAGCACGCCAGCTGTTTCCGAATAGTGTCAAGGTCACTTTGCCTCCAATACGTTGTCCTGTCGGGTTTCGGTCAGGTTAGCCGACTCTTTGGTGCCTGCAGTTTAGGTGCTTCCTAAGTGGGCTGTGGGAACTGGCAATCAAGGCTTGTTCCGAAGTGCCAATAGGACAAGCTCCCCCTGTAGGACTGTGGGTTTTCGGTAACTCCGGCCGGCTCGCAAACTTTCAATTTTTTTTCATGTGGACCTTCTGTGGCCTATCTGAGTTCCAGCACCATTAGCTGTTTCTTTTGAAGTCAATCTTGAATAGGTCCCCCTGGGTTCCAGTACCGTCAGCTGGTTCCAGGCAGAGCCTTTGGCTTAGGTGCCTCCTTCTCGGTATCTGAGTTCCACCAACGTCTGGTGGTCCTTGGTAGTGCTTTCTGGCACAGGTAACCCTTGCTTAGTAACCAGGTTCCAGTGCCGTCAGCTGGTCCTCCATAGTTCCATTGGCTCCTGTACCTTCTTCTACCCATCCTGGTTCCAGTACCGTCAGCTGGTTCCAGGCAGAGCCTTTGGCTTAGGTGCCCCCTTCTCGGTATCCGAGTTCCACCAATGTCTGGTGGTTCTTGGTAGTGCTTTCTGGCACGGGTACCTCCTGCTTAGTAACCGGGTTCCAGTACCGTCATCTGGTCCTCGGTAGTTCCATTGGCTCTTGTACTTTCTGCTACACATCCGGGTTCCAGTACCATCAGCTCGTTCTTGGCAGTGTCTTTGGCACGGGTACTCCCTCCTGCCCAGCCTGGTTCCAGCACGCCTGCTGTTTTCGGGTAGTGTCAAGGTCACTTTGCCTCCAATACGTTGTCCTGTCGGGTTGTGGTTGGGTTAGCCGACTCTATGGTGCCTGCAGTTTACCTGCTTCCTATGTGGGCTACGGGAACTGGCAATCAAGGCTGGTTCCGTAGTGCCAATAGGACAAGCTCCCCCTGTAGGACTGTGGGTTTTTGGTAACTCCGGCCGGCTCGCAGCCTTGCAATTTTTTTTCATGTGGACCTTCTGCTGCCTATCTGAGTTCCAGCACCATTAGTTGGTTCTTTGGAAGTCAATCTTAAATAGGTCCCCCTGGGTTCCAGTACCGTCAGCTGGTTCCAGGCAGATCTTTTGGCTTAGGTGCCTCCTTCTCGGTATCCGAGTTCCACCAACGTCTGGTTGTCCTTGGTAGTGCTTTCTGGCACGGGTACCTCCTGCTTAGTAACCGGGTTCCAGTACCGTCAGCTGGTCCTCGGTAGTTCCATTGGCTCTTGTACCTTCTACCCTGGCTACCCATCCGGGTTCCAGTATCATCAGCTGGTTCTCGGCAGTTCCTCAGCCTTCTTGTAACTTCTGCTACATTTCCAAGTTCAAGCTATTTGAAATGGTTTTTGGTAATCACTCTGGATCTCCCTGATGACAACCCTAAAGATGACGACCCTGAAGACCACCCCGAAAAAGATGACGACCTGGGAGATGACGACCCCGGAGACGACGACCCTGGAGACGATGACCCTGAAGACCACCTTGAAGAAGACGATGACCCCAGAGACGATGACCCCGGAGACGATGACCCTGAAGACCACCCCGAAGAAGACCAAGAAGATGACCCTGAAGAAGATGACCAAAAGGACAAACAACAAGAAGACAACCACCAAGATACAGAAGAACAAGAGACAGAAGACCAAGAAGCTGCAGAACAAAAAGCAGAAGAACATTAAGCATAAGACTAAAAATCAGAGCAAAAAATATTATCTAAATTATAAGCAGAATAAGACTAGTCCGGTCCTCCTCGTGGTGCCCTTGGAAAAAACCTGCTGCTGCAGGCTAAACTGATCGCGGACAAATCTTGTTGTAAATCTTTTGTGACAGGCAAAACGGAAGGTGTAATCTTCAAACTTTTATAGATAACAACTACAGGAATGCCTGTCACAAATAAGAATATGATGAAGAAGAAGAATATGAAGAAGACGAAGAGGTAGAATATGAAGAAGAATAATAGGTTGCACAAATTCAATTCCTCCACATATTACCTCTAAGCGTGTTCCTCACCGAATCCACTGCCAGATGACAGGCCGTGCCTCTGGATCCCAACGCCCATACTTATGCACGTGTCAAATTTTGTTTGAATGCAGATTGCACATTTTTGTTAGTACAATAAACCTCATTTCAAGGCAGAAACATTACGTGTCCAACAGTTATTAGATATATGAAACTGAAATAGCTGTTGCAAAAAAACCAGTTTTTATAAAACATTAAGCTTAAGATTAATAGGGGTGCCCAAAACTTTTTCATATAACTGTATACAGTTTTTTTATGTTTTGCTATTTTTACGCACTAATCATGTTTTTTTAATTGAAAAAATGTTTTTAGTCATCATATTTTGAGAGATATAACCTCTTTTATTTGTTCCACATAACATGCATGAGAGTTTATTTTTGCAGGATGAGTTGAAGGTTTTATTTGTACCATTTTAGAGAAGAAAACATTTTTTGATTAATTTTTATTCAAATTTCTGGGATGCACAATGAACAAAAAACAGGAATTCAGTTATTGTGTTTACTAATTTTTCACGATATTCACTATGCAGTAATTTTAAATGATACCATTTTTTAAAAAAGAGTTTTCGATCAACTTTTATTCTATTTTTTTGTGTGTCACTATGATGAAAAAACAACATTTTATGGTGTTTTATTTTATTTATTACAGTGTTTGAGATAAATAACATTTTTACTTATTTACTTAGTCCCGCAATGGGACTAATGTTTTACTCTGTTTGTTGGTACTATAAACTGCAGTATTCATGTACTGCAGTGTATGAGATCTGTCAGTTTTTCACTGACACAGCCTGTCATTACATGATATGTACATGTACACATTCACATGGTGCCAATAGGATTAGGAGGAACAATTAAGGCCTTTACCTCTTTGAATTATATAGATGTTGATGTCACGATTGTCAAAAGCATCAGCTGACACTTGTAACATTTTCAATCATTGGGGGTGCAATTTGCTTATTCCTCAAAAATAGGCCGCCTTAATGACCATTATAAAATGGAGCATTGGTGGTTAGTTAATTGAATGCTCTTTATGCAAGCTTTAATACATGGTTAATACAACAGAACCATTGAAAGTCAAAAATTGAAAACACCTGTCCAATACTCTAAATACTAAGGTCTTTTTTTATCATGTTAAGTTGCTTTCGTTAGTTAGACAACATAAACAAGTTTGCAATTGACTTGCTTTTTCTAACTTATTCTACTGCTGAGGGAACTTTTATCTTACATAATGTAGAGCTATTTTCCAAGGGCCTCAACCACCAGGAGATGGGATGGCTGGTAGGCTTTGGATTACCTTTGTTAAATAATTGTTTACAGATGCTTTTTTTTCAAAGAACTGGTCGTACAGTCCACAGTTTGGTTGCAATCTATCAAATTAAGTTGATAAAATTATGAGTAATGTATATTCTGATTGCAAATTAAAACCTATTGGTTTCAGAAATAAAACATTTTATGATATCTGAATATTTACATGCTTTACAAAAACAATGACTACATTAGGGAAAAATTAGTATTTTAACGAGACCACAAAATGATGATTTATCTAATAAAAGCCTTGGTGACAAAAGTTTATTAGTGATGTAATGTAATTCTTTACTTTACATAGTACAAAAAAAACAGGAGTGCTATTTTTATCCTCAGTGCCCTTTTCATTACTTGTCAGATATATTTTATCCACTTAACCAGCATATACTTCAGCCATAGTTAAGGGGTCATCCATCAAAAAACTACAAATAAATAAGCTTTAAATAATGTCATAAAACTTACTAATATAATTCTATTATACCAATTGCCTGATCCTCTTGTAGTTGCTCCAACCCTAAGTCCATCCAGCTGTAATTTGATTTTTTTTTTTGTGGTGGTGAGCAAGAAACCCTATCATATCTAGTTGGGGTATTCCATTTTCTTTAACTTACCCTTTACTATCAAACACACAAGCAAAAATTAAATGAACTTAGAGCAATTTTGACTCCATCTAATTAATTCTTCTTTGGATGACAGAAGGTTATCAGACACAGTGGGAGTCGGTAGTTTAAGAACATTTTGGATACTGTTTTGACCTGTCTAATGATAGCCATGCTTTCACTAAGCGCTGTTGTCAGCTCAAAACACATCCAAGGCTTTCTGATCTCTAGTTTAAATGTGAAGTAATAAAGCTCCTGATTTTGCGGATTTTTATGTTGCTGCACTTCCTTGTCAAATATTAATTAAGATCATCCAGCATATCTTTGTCCCATAATTCTACTGCTGGATATCTTGACCATTGTCTTTTGTTTTGTTTGTGTGGTACATTCAATTTTTTTATATTACAGATCTCCTATGTAGCTAAAGTCCTGCAGTTCTAGTTACAAACAAAATAGAAGATATTATTGAATTGTCCTTTGTGATATTCATATCAGACATGCCAGCTCTCAACGAATGTATTCGAGGCTACGGCAAAAAGGAGAGACCAGCCTATCAGAGGAGTTGAAAAATGTCTTGTGCATCATTGAATCCTTCCAAAACTTTTTTTAGTGACACTCAAGTGTGGAGGGAGCATGTATGAAATTTGGAGTCGACATGACTAGATAAGGAGGTGTGGTTATATTGAAAACTTTTCAATGTTGCGCTTCACACTACAATTGATTAAAAACTTGGCAAATGTGATTTTTAGATTGTACATGTTTGTTTTAGTGATCAAGAAAATAAAATAAACTCTATGGATATCCATAATTACTGATAAACATTACACTAATGTCACGTGAACACACCAATAATGTATATCTGAGCCCCAGACGGTTAATGGTCGGAGATGTTAAAGACAAGGCATGTCGGAATTTGGACTTCCAATGCTTTTGATCTCCCTGAGATAATTTGCCATCAGAGATGCTTGGTAGCTACTCTCTCATAGAGAAAACAAGAGAATTCAGCCACTCCTGTATATGGAAGAGTTGCCTGAAATAGATACAGGCCAAATGATTGACCAAACCATCTTTCTGCAGACAACAATCTAATAGTGGGCTTTAACCCCTTAATGACAGCCAATATGACTTTTTAACTGACCTGAGATATAAGAGAATAGTCTCACCATACAGGTGACAATCCAGCTGTATCAGCCACGATCAGTGTTGGCACGTACATATCTGTTTAACCCCTTAGATGCTGCTGTCAATAGTGACTACATCATTATAAATGGTTAACAGAGTGTGGGGGCTTCCTCTTTATCCCAATTGGTGCCCTCAGATCATGATTGTGTCGTCCTGATGTTTGCGATGGCAATTCATGACCAAATAGCGGCCTTAGAGTCTGTTGGCTGTTGTAAGCTGTTCAGAAGTTACCGGCATTTAGGTGGTAAAAATACACATTTTCATTTTTGTCATACCACTTTGCATTAATTCCTGTAGAGCACCTGAAGGGTTAATAAACTACCTGACAGCAGTTTTCAATATTTCAGGGGGTGCTGTTTTTAAAATGGTATCACGTTTGGGGGTTTCCCAATATATGAGACCCCTAAAGTCAATTCAAACATGGATAGTTCCCTAAAAAAATAAATGTTGTAAATTTCCTTGAAAGAATGAAAAATTGCTGCTACATTTTTAAACCTCCTAAAATGCTAACAAAATAAAAGAACATTTTACAAATGGTGCTGATGTAAAGCAGTCATGTGGGAAATATTATTTATTGAAGGTTTGCTGTGGTATGACCATCTGTATTAAAGGGATAATCATTCAAACTTTGAAAATTGCTAATTTTTTAACATTTTTCTTAAATTTTTGATATTTTCTATAAATAAACACAAAACATATTGACCTACATTTACCATTATCATAAAGTATAATGTGTCACGAAAAAACATTCTCAAAATCACTGGGATTTGTTGAAGCGTTGCAGAGTTATTACCACATAAAGTGGCACTGGTCAGATTTCAAAAATTTGGCTCCGTCACTAAGGGGTTAAAGTACCGTCACACTCAGCAACTTTCCAGCGATACGACCTGGCCGTGATCGTTGGAAAGTCCTTGTGTGGTCGCTGGAGAGCTGTCACACAGACAGCTCTCCAGCGACCAACGATGCCGAAGTCCCCAGGTAACCAGGGTAAACATCGGGTTACTAAGCGCAGGGCCGCGCTTAGTAACCTCATGTTTACCCTGGTTACCATTGTAAATGTAAAAAAAAAAAAAACATACTCACATTCCGGTGCCTGTCACGTCCCCCGGCGTCCGCTTCCCTGCACTCCTCCTGCATCCTGTGTAAGCGCCGGCCGTAAAGCAGAGCGGTGACATTACCACTGTGCTCTGCTTTACGGCCGGCCGGGGCTGACACAGGATGCAGGAGGAGTGCAGGGAAGCGGACGCCGGGGGACGTGACAGGCACCGGAATGTGAGTATGTGTGGTGTTTTTACATTTACAATGGTAACCAGGGTAAACATCGGGTTACTAAGCACGGCCCTGCGCTTAGTAACCCGATATTTACCCTGGTTACCAGTGAACACATCGCTGGATCGGCGTCACACACGCCGATTCAGCGATGTCAGTGGGTGATCCAGCGACAAAATAAAGTTCTGGCCTTCTAGCTCCGACCAGCGATGTCACAGCAGTATCCAGATCGCTGCTGCGTGTCAAACACAACGATATCGCTATCCAGGACGCTGCAACGTCACGGATCGCTATCGTTATCGTTGTAATGTTGTTCAGTGTGAAGGTACCTTTAGTTCCACCCCAGGATCCTACAATAAGGAGCTTTCACTGACAATTATTTTTTGTGTAGGAGCAATTTATATTCCAATTTAGAGTTGTGCAGTGAAAACTATTATATATTTTGCTAAAACTGAGAAACAACTTACCGGTAAGTTAATATATGAAGTTTTGACAAGACTGTCGTGTTCTTTACATCTGTTATGAAGGTGATGTGGAAAACTACTAAACCATTTAATTTCATGTTGAAGATGTCAACTCCAACTTATGTTTTTCATTTCATTCACTTTTTGAAACTATCTGAACCAGATTTACTAACTTCCAAAGCTTCAAAATATTAGGCCTTATTCAGATAAATTGCGTATTTGATTTTTATGGATAGAAAATTTACACAATATGGTATACTCACATCTCCATGTTTTTAAAAGTCAATTGTTTGCAAAAAAAGAAAAAGAGACTTCCCCAATTTTGATTCAATTTCCTGGTCAAAATTGCTTATACAGATCAATGGATCTATAAAAAAGAACAGCACAAAGATGCCATTGACGCGCCCACAGGGCAGTGGGGTACTCGGTACAGGGTCCGGTCGCAAAAGGGAGATGTCACGGTGGCTGCGACTCGGTCTGTGGTCCTGGGCATCAACGTTAAAGGGGTTAATGTTCAAAATTTGTTGTTTCACCACCTGTGAAGTTTGGTCAATAGGGGACCGACGCTGCATTAAAGGGGGTCCCCTGGGGGATGTTGCGGCAGCCCAGATGTTACACTTCCCACAGGTGAAGCGGGGTCCCCAGGGGTCCTATGGTGTGTGGCATAGATGGTGTAGCCTGTTAATAAATAGAGGAGACAAGTGATAAGTCTTTACCTGGTTTACTTGTGGTTGACAGGCCACAGTCCAGGGTATCAGGCACGGATTGATGGTGGTCCGGCCGGCTCAGAGGCAAGTTAGAGTTCTCTTTTCCCAGTAGAGGTCAGTGAGCCCTTCCAAGTAGTGCTTGTGTGTGAGGTTCCTGCAGCCTTAGGCTGTTAGGGCTAGCGGAACGCACCAAATATTAAGACAGATAGAGTATGGTGCGTTCGCAGCCCGGGGTCCACCGTGCAGAGATGGAACCTGCTGCCAAGTAACGACGGACTATATGGCGGTACTCATAAGTATACACACGTGGGTTAAACTTCACCCAATGTGAAGGAAGCGATCCTGTTGCATCACAGGACCGCGGTACCGCACATAGAGCGCGAGCAAGTAGTCAGCAAACTCAACCCCAACTAGGATTGAAGTCCGATTAGACCCTTGCTGGCATAACACCGCAACTGGGTGTGTAAGGAAACCAAATAACGATTTTAAGGCACAAGAGTGCATGCGGTGCCGCACTGACGAACGCCACTAACCACCCAGGCTTGGGTAAGGAAAGCACAGAGGAAGTGCACGGTGCCGTATTGGCGGTCACAGCAACTGGACGCTGTAATGTGTGATTCGTGCTGTAGGCTAAGTCGGGCGCTAGATAGCAACCATACACCTTCCGCGAACAGACATTCAATAGGGTAGGGGTATCCAAGGACGACTTGCACTCACAACATACACATATTAACAATTGTACACTAGCGCATGGCCGTGCGGTCATGCGCAGTTTATATAGTTGCAGCACAGGAAGTGGCCACAGAAACTTTGCCCTGCCAAGAGGACCAATGGAATGTGCTGCAGAGCCTGAGCACATGACCCTCGATCTCCAACGGGAGATCTTGCCCTGGGCATGCTCAGTGTGTGCAGACAAGGACTTAGTCCCAGAGAAGTCCGCTCGCTGCTGACCAGCACTGACTTTAATGGCAGAAGCTGAAGAAGCAGCAGTAACTCTCTGTACAGCGTGAGACTGAGCAAGACGCTGGGACCGACGTCCCTGCTGAACAGACTCCACTGCGGCTGGATAAGAATGGGAGACTGCAGCGGAGATGGCTCGAGATTCCCCCTGTGCAGAAGCGGGAACTCGAGACCTAACATTACCCTCCCTCCTAGGGCCCCCCCCTCCTTGGACCTCGCTACGCTCGAAGGCAGCAATGAGCTGTGGGGCCCGAATGTTTTCAGCAGGCTCCCATGACCTGTCCTCTGGGCCATAACCCTTCCAATCCACCAGATAGAACTTTTTGCCGCGTACCACCTTGCACCCCAAAATAGCGTTCACCTCGTAATCGTCCGTAGACGAACCCGATGTCCCGGCAGATGACTCGGAAAACCGGGACATGTATACGGGTTTCAAGAGGGACACATGAAAGGTTTCGGTGATACCCAAGCGTGGAGGAAGAGCCAAACGGTAGACCACAGGATTAACCTGTTCGAGAACCTTGAAGGGACCCAAGTAGCGAGGAGCAAACTTAGTGGACTCAACTCGCAGCCTGATGTTACGGGCGGAGAGCCACACCAAGTCGCCAGGAGCAAAGGTCGGAGCGGGACGCCGATGAACATCGGCGGAGGACCTCATTCTCTCCTTGGAGGCCCGAATGGCATCCTGCGTGTGGTCCCAAATGTCCCGTGCCTCCACAGCCCAGTCTGCCACCCTGGAGTCAGCAGAAGACACAGGCATGGGCACAGGAACACGCGGATGCTGGTCGTAATTTAGGAGGAATGGAGTCTGACCGGTAGAGTCGGCTACGGCATTGTTAAGTGCAAACTCTGCCCACGGTAGCAAGGATGCCCAGTCATCCTGCCTGGCAGAAACAAAATGTCGTAAATATGTGACCAAGGTCTGGTTGGCCCTCTCTACCAACCCATTCGTCTCAGGATGATATGCCGAAGAGAGATTCAACTCAATACTGAGTAGACGACAAAGCTCTCTCCAGAATCGAGACGCAAACTGGGGACCCCGGTCACTAACAATTTTGTCTGGCATACCGTGTAGGTGAAAGATATGCTTGACGAACAAGACAGCCAACGCCCGTGCAGAAGGTAGCCGTGGAAGAGGCACCAAGTGCACCATTTTGGAAAAATGGTCGGTGATCACCCAGATAATGGTGCAGTTACGAGACTTGGGTAAGCCCACCACAAAGTCCATCCCGACCATCTCCCAGGGCCTGTCCGCCACCGGCAGAGGATAAAGCAAACCAGCTGGCCGTTGCCGAGGAGTCTTGTTCTTGGCGCAAGAGACACACGCCCGAACATACTCTGTGACATCACGAGCCATATGCGGCCATCAGTACGTCCTTGCCAGTAACTCAGATGTCCTTTTGGTACCAAAATGTCCACCCACCCTGGACGAGTGTGCCCAAGAGAGAACCTCCGGTCGCAAATTGGATGGAACAAAAGTCTTGCCCGGGGGCACAGACTCTAGCGAAACCGGGGCCACAGTTCTCAAGCTCTCGGTGGGGACAATAAGCCGAGGCTCCTCCTCCTCCTCCGCAGATGACACAACGGAGTGAGAGAGAGCGTCGGCCCGAATGTTCTTCTCCCCAGAAAGAAAATGGAGGGTGAAATGAAACCGGGAGAAGAATAAGGACCATCTGGCCTGGCGAGAATTCAACCGCTGGGCTGTCTGCAGGTACACCAAATTTTTATGGTCTGTGAAGACTTGGAAGGGAAAACATGCTCCCTCCAAGAGATGTCTCCACTCCGAGAAAGCCAACTTCATGCCTAGCAACTCCCTGTCCCCGATGGAATAATTCCTCTCTGCTGGTGAGAAGGTCTTGGAGAAAAAGAAGCAAGGATGCTTCCGACCTTGAGCATCCTTTTGGAAGAGGACTGCTCCAGCACCAACAGAAGAGGCATCCACCTCCATGATAAATGGCTTATCAACATCAGGGCGATGTAGGATGGGAGTGCTAGCGAAGTGTGACTTTATAGAGTTAAAGGCCTTGGAGACCTCCTCAGACCAAAATTTGGGATTCGCCCCCTTCTTGGTGAGGGCAACCAAGGGAGCTACCAAAGTTGAGAAGTGCGGAATGAACTGGCGATAATAATTAATGAACCCCATAAAGCGCTGCACCGCTTTAAGAGAATGGGGTTCCTGCCAGTCCATCACAGCCTGTAGTTTGGCAGGATCCATAGCCAATCCCTGGGCAGAGATGATGTAGCCTAGGAAAGGTAAGGACTCCTGCTCAAACATACACTTCTCCAACTTGGCATAGAGGGAGTTTGCCCGTAGGAGGTCGAAGACTTTGCAAACATCTCTCCGGTGGGAGTCAATATCTGGAGAGTAGATGAGAATATCATCCAGATAGACTACGACCGAGGTGGAAAGCATATCCCGGAAGATATCGTTCACAAAGTCTTGGAAAACGGCTGGGGCATTACAGAGCCCGAAGGGCATCACCAGATATTCATAGTGCCCATCCCTGGTGTTAAAAGCCGTCTTCCATTCGTCCCCCTCACGGATGCGAATCAGGTTGTAAGCACCCCGCAGATCTAGTTTAGTAAATACCCTTGCTCCCCGAAGCCTATCGAAGAGCTCAGATATCAAGGGCAAAGGATACTTGTTCTTAACGGTGATGGTGTTAAGACCCCTGTAGTCTATGCATGGACGCAATTCTCCATTCTTCTTCTGCATGAAGAAGAACCCTGCCCCAGCAGGTGACACTGACTTCCTAATGAATCCTCTTGCCAGATTTTCCTGGATGTACTGTGACATTGCCTCCGTCTCCGGGAGAGATAGTGGATAGACTCGACCCCGGGGAGGCTCAGCACCAGGCAAGAGATCAATAGGACAGTCATAGGGGCGATGGGGCGGAAGGATCTCCGCCGCCTTTTTGGAGAACACGTCTGCATAAGACCAATACTGCTTGGGGAGAGAGGAAAGATCTGCGGGTACCTCTGTAGTAGCAACCTGAACGCACTCCCTCTGACACCTACCCCCACAAGATTCGCCCCATCCCAGGATTCTGCCAGAGGACCACTCGATATGAGGAGAGTGGTACCGTAGCCAAGGTATTCCCAACAGGACCTCATCAATTCCCTCAGGAATGACGAGCAGAGATATAATCTCCTGATGAGATGGCGACATGGACATAGTAAAAGGGATGGTCTGGTGTGTTATCTGTGAGGGCAGTGCCGACCCATTCACCACTCGTACCATTACTGGTTGAGCTAGCATAACCAGGGGTATTGCGTGACGTTGGGCGAAGGCAGAAGACATAAAATTGCCCTCCGCCCCAGAATCCACGCAGAGCTCTACCGAGTGGGAGAATGAGCCTATAGTAATTGTCCCCTTAAAGGACAATTTAGAGGCAAACGCCGCCGTGTTTAGTGTACCTCCACCTACTACCACTAAACGCTGACGTTTCCTCGATCGCTGAGAACATCTGGTGGCTAGATGTCCTGACTGCTGGCAAACATGACAGACCTTGAGTGCACAAGCGGTCCGGGACTTAGATCCCGCTTGTGACACTTCCCTGGCCTCATGTGACTCAGGAACCAGGACCGGAGATTCCAGAGGTTTGGCGAAGGTAGGAGCCAGCCGAAACCTCTGCCTACACTGGACTCGCTCTAACCTCCGCTCGTTAAAACGGAGGTCAATTCGAGTGGAGACAGTTATTAACTCCTCCAGTGTGGCAGGAATCTCCCTAGTGGCCAGAGCGTCCTTAACGTGGTCAGCCAGGCCCCTCCAAAATATGGGGATAAGAGCTTTATCCGACCAGTCCAGCTCAGAAGCTAAAGTGCGGAATTGGACGGCGAATTGACTGACCAAGGACTCACCCTGAGTTAATGCCAGCAGTTGGAGCGCCGTATCATGGGTGACTTGAGGTCCTAAAAAGACCTGTTTCAGAGTGCTCTGAAACAGCGGAGCACTCTGCACCACATGATCGCCACGCTCCCACAGCGGCATAGCCCATTCCAACGCCCTGTCCGACAAAAGAGACACTATAAATCCCACCTTAGCCCGCTCTGTGGGAAAACGTGCAGCCAGGAGCTCGAGGTGAATAGAGCACTGACTCACAAATCCCCTACAAAACTTGCTATCACCAGAAAATTTTTCTGGCAGCGGGAGGCGAGAAAATGTCGGAGCAGGGGTGGCAATGGACAGGGTTACTGCAGCCACGCTAGCAGCCTGTACAGCAACCGCGGTAACATCCACAGCTGAGGTTGCGCTCTCAAGAGCCGCCAACCTACCCTCCAGCTGCTGGATATACCGCAAGGATTGCTGTTTGTCCGTCATTACTAGCCAGACCCTGGCGCTAGTGTAATGTTAGGGCTAGCGGAACGCACCAAATATTAAGACAGATAGAGTATGGTGCGTTCGCAGCCCGGGGTCCACCGTGCAGAGATGGAACCTGCTGCCAAGTAATGACGGACTATATGGCGGTACTCATAAGTATACACACGTGGGTTAAACTTCACCCAACGTGAAGGAAGTGATCCTGTTGCATCACAGGACCGCGGTACCGCACATAGAGCGCGAGCAAGTAGTCAGCGAACTCAACCCCAACTAGGATTGAAGTCCGATTAGACCCTTGCTGGCATAACACCGCAACTGGGTGTGTAAGGAAACCAAATAACGATTTTAAGGCACAAGAGTGCATGCGGTGCCGCACTGACGAACGCCACTAACCACCCAGGCTTGGGTAAGGAAAGCACAGAGGAAGTGCACGGTGCCGTACTGGCGGTCACAGCAACTGGACGCTGTAATGTGTCATTCGTGCTGTAGGCTAAGTCGGGCGCTAGATAGCAACCATACACCTTCCGCGAACAGACATTCAATAGGGTAGGGGTATCCAAGGACGACTTGCACTCACAACATACACACATTAACAATTGTACACTAGCGCATGGCCGTGCGGTCATGCGCAGTTTATATAGTTGCAGCACAGGAAGTGGCCACAGAAACTTTGCCCTTCCAAGACCTGCCAAGAGGACCAATGGAATGTGCTGCAGAGCCTGAGCACATGACCCTCGATCTCCAACGGGAGATCTTGCCCTGGGCATGCTCAGTGTGTGCAGACAAGGACTTAGTCCCAGAGAAGTCCGCTCGCTGCTGACCAGCACTGACTTTAATGGCAGAAGCTCAAGAAGCAGCAGTAACTCTCTGTACAGCGTGAGACTGAGCAAGACGCTGGGACCGACGTCCCTGCTGAACAGACTCCACTGCGGCTGGGTAAGAATGGGAGACCGCAGCGGAGATGGCTCGAGATTCCCCCTGTGCAGAAGCGGGAACTCGAGACCTAACATAGGCTATGTGCACACGTTCAAGTTTTTTCGCGGGTTTTCTGCGTTTTTTCACAGTAAAAACGCTATAAAAACTCATTAAAATGCATACATTATGCATCCTATCATTTAGAATGCATTCTGCTGTTTTGTGCACATGATGCGTTTTTTTTCTGCGAAAAAAACGCATCGCGGTAAAAAAAGCAGCATGTTCATTAATTTTGCGGATTTTCTGCATTTTTCCCGCTATTCTATGCATTTGGGAAAAAACACATCAAAAACGCATAAAAAATACATGAAAAAACGCATGCAGATTTCTGGCAGAATTTGTCCGGTTTTTGTCAGGAAAATTTTTGCTAGAAATCCTGACGTGTGCACATACCCTTAAGCTTGCTGGCAAGGTACGCTCTCACTGCTCTCTTCCTCTTTCTGCCAGAAGCTCCAGACTCCCACGTCTACTCAGCTGCACTTCTCTAATGCCAGATCCTTTCTGGCAATCTCTGTATACAGCAACCCCTCGGGTTCTCTGTCTCTCTCCTGTGCTCCTTCCCTTCCGGCTGCTCCACATGTAACCCAACAGGTTACTCCTTCCCAGAGGCTGAAGCTCTCTCGTGGCTGTCAGGCCTCTCACGTCTGCTCCAGACGTCCCTCTGTTTCTGTGTCTCTCCCAGATTAAACTCACTCGATCCTCCTCCAAGTCAGGATCTTTTTACAGGGAAGCTCCCCTGAATCTGGGTATTGAGCTCCCGCTCCTGGCCTGGATTCAGAATGTGTTGCATGTGTGTGCCTTACCTGGTGAAGAGAACTCCATTGCCTCTGAGCATGACGTCACTTTCCCCAAAGGAAAAGCAACATCACTGCAGCAACTGGTAACCTGGGGTGCTGCACCATTAATATTGCTATTACTTACATGTCCCAGGACTGGCGTTAGGTTCTGCTGTAGTCAACGCCGGGTTTCAAAGGTGGCCTAGGAGACTCCTCTGAATTGATTATGAAAGGCATTTCAAGACCGGCTTTTCTCAAGGTGCGTGTCGGTGGCGGCGAGACACGTGTCCTGACTTGGTAACGCCATGGGTAAGCATGTATAAGAGCATTGGGTCCCGGGTTTTAAATGGCATAGCGCACATACTGCTATAGCCACTGGGATATAATGATCCTTACTATAGGTTGACCTGGGTGTTTTTCCCTGCGGCACTTGAGCACTTTATCCATTGGCAATGATTTTGTTTTAAGTCTGGACACTATTGTTTCTGTTTGTATTACCTGATCCTAGTCTGTTATTAAGTGTTGTTTGTTACTTTAATAAATTTATATTTTGGTTATATTTTTTGGACTGTGCTCCAATTTTTTCATATGTTGGATAGGCATGAACTATGTAGCGTATATTTTTATGTACCATCAATGCCCCAATTGTGTATCATCATGTAATAGTAATTGTGTACAGATATAATTGCACACTCAACATTAATGTTAATTGTGATATAACTTTTATACAGTATACGGTCAAAAGTAGACACTTATTCTAATTATTGAGATCATGTGTGTATGCCACAAATTGCAAAGCAGAGCATTAAATTAAACACAAAGCCACACAATCTCCATTGCAAAACACTGTTAGTAGGATGACTAGTACTAAGAAAGCCCAGTGACCGTAAACGTGGTCATTTTTTCACTTCCTTAGTATGTGAAATTTCTAACTTGCTATATCTGATCATCCCTGATCATCGATAAGACTGTGAACTCTGGATACATTTTCTGGAGTCATGAGTTACATTTTACTGTGGGAGAGAACTGTACCTATGGTGCGGAATACATAGTGACTAATGAAAAATTGTCTAGAGTATCAATAATAGTATGTGTCTGTTCTCCCAGATTTGGGTTAGACCTTTTATTTTCAGGATAATGTTAATTATGCAGCATGAAAATATATTTTAGACACTTGGAAGTTTGTTAGTAAGCAACAGTTTAAGAAAACTCCTTTCTAGTTCAAGCATGAAGTTGCCTCTAGAAATAAAACAATAGCTTGATTGATGAGTTTAGAATTCTTTACACAGCTATGGCTTTAACCATAACAAATACTTTTGAAATTAATTGGAATACCAACAATGAGCCAAACCTTCTCAATAAAATATCAATAATCATACCTCAGAAATTCTGTTAAATAATTCCTGTTGTACTCAAGGTCACTGGACGAGAGAATAACAAGAACGCCGGTATTTTACAGAATATTCTGTATTTTACAGTATGCTTGTATTCCATTTAAATCCATTTAATAAGACTTTGCATAGTGATGTACTGCTTAATTAGACACCTTAAGGTTTTCTGATAAAAATTTTCAGTGAATAATTACTGTGCATGTAGAAACCTGAGGCTGTGTTACTGCTTTCTGAAAAATGTAAGAACTCTACTTTAAATGCATAAGAAGGCAGCATAGCATCTACAAAAAAGACGAGGGGGTCAACTTTGGTTTTAGATTATTTCAAGGAATTTGCTAATTATTAGTCCTAAGTGCTGCAAGCAGTTTTTAGGTCGACAGTATGAAAATGTGTGTCTTTGTAAGAATTCCGTATGCTAGGGTTTAGACTGCTGTAGTACATAAATTATTAATGAAAGAGTAGCGTGTGAATCACTGCTTTCATATTCTAGTCATGTTCACCTTTTTCTGTTAGCCTATTTAAATGAGATTAATTATGCAGAAGAAAAATTTCATCATGGTAGAGGGTAAACTCAATTAATAAAAAAATAACATAACTGAAAATGTGTATAATGTACTTCAAAACTCCAGGTCCACATTCACATTTACATAACTTATATACTTTATATAATTTTGGAATTGCGATTTAAGAAAATAATCATTTTACATAAATTCATGTGTGGGCACAAAGGAGGCACTAGTACGGAGACAACTCAAGGGTCATCATTATCAATATACCAATGTCATTGCCAGCATCTACAGCTGATCAGGAATCTATTTCTTTTTACCTAACTGCTATCATTCCTTTCTCAGTGTTAGTGTACCTTATAATCTCTAGTAAGTATTTTACTTGTGAATAGTGTTGAGCATTCCGATACTGCAAATATCGGGTATCGGCCGATATTCGCTGTACCGGAATTCTGATACTGAGTTCTGATACTTTTAAGATATCGGATACGGAATAGGAAGTTCCCATAGTGCAATGATGCACTATAATGGAGTGTGGGCGGTGTGTGGGCGGAGACTGCGTGTGTGTGTGGGCGGGGTCTGTGCGTGACCGTGGGGGTCTGTGCAGGCCTGCTGGGGGTCTGTATGGGCCTACCGAGGGTCTATGCGGGCCTCTCGGGGGGGGGTGTGGCCTGCCGGGGGTCTGTACGGGACTCACAGGGGTCTGTGCGGCCTGCCAGGGGTCTTTGTTTGTGTGCAGGCATCGTCCGATGGGACTACAAGTCCCATCAGGCTATGCCTGCTACAATGGCAGTGATTGACACATTAGCCAATGATGGGACAGTAGTAGTCCCATCATCTGGCTAATGTGTTGAATGTAAAAAAAAACAACTACATACTACATACATACTACATACATACATACATACTACATACATACTACATACATACATACTACATACATACAACATACTACATACATACTACATACATACAATTCAATTCAATGAAGCTTTATTGGCAGGACCAAATAAACATTAGTTTTGCCAAAGCACAAGTACAGTAAGGAATAGGGAGTAGAGACTGTGGGGATAATGGGTGGGGACTGTGAGAACGATGGATGGGGTGCAGTGTGGGGGGTAAGGAAGTTCATGGCATATCATGGTTGTCATTCTCGCAGTCTATGACACGCGCTCACATACTGCAATGCTATCTCCACTGCGCTCTCTTCTTCCCCCAGCAGGATATATATTTTCTCTTCCTCATTCATGGAGCTGAAATCCGGGAAGAGATCAGAGAGTCTCCTGAAGTGAGTGTCCCTCACTGCTGAGTATTTGGGGCAGTGTAGCAGGAAGTGGGTCTCATCCTCCAGGGCCTCCAGGTCACAGTTTAGGCACAGTCTGTAATCCCTGGGCTTGTAGCTCTGTCTGTGCCGGCCGACTTTGATGGTCAGATTGTGGGCACTGAGTCTATACCGGCTCAGGATCTGGTGGTCCCTGGGGTCCGAGAGTTTCTCCCGATATGGAGCCAGTCTGCAGTCTCTCTGATGACTCTGCTACACGGTCAGTTTCTGTGAGCTGCTGATCTCGTTCCTCCAGACACTGACGAACTTCTTCTGTCCCTCCTCTACCATCTTCCTGATTGTGACTTTTGTCAGGTTGTTTTGGTTCACGGTTCGGTCAGGTTGGGTTTGGGTGAGTTGTTTTGGGGGTCCTGGTTTGTGGGGACCACCTATATGTAGCATGGCTTTATGGTGATGGGAGCTTGGGTTGCTACTCTGTAGGTGAGCCTGGAAGGATTGCACCCTCTTCACTACTGCTAGGTGCAGTGGGAATCTGCCCAGCTCAGTCCAGCAGGCATTGTTGTTGGTGCCCCGATGGACCTGGAAAAGGTGTTTATAGAATTCCAGGTGGAATATTTCTGTTGGACTGGAATCCCACTTTGACCAATCTGGGTATGTGTGAGGGCCCTAGACTTCACTGCCGTGCAGGAGGATTGGGGTGATTATGGCATCGAAGATTTTTAGCCAGACCCTCACTGGCGGCTTCAGATGGTAGAGTTTCCTTCGGATGGCAAAGAAGGTTTTACAGGCCTTGTCCTTCAGGGTCTCTATGGCTTGTTTGAAGCTCCCTGACTGGTGAATTTCCAAGCCCAGGTAGGTGTATTTGTCCGTTTCTGTAAGAGCGCAGTTGTTTAGCACAAATGGAATGTGGTGGTTCGGTCTTGGCTTTCTCTTCTGGAACACCATAATGTTGGTTTTCTTTGCATTGATCGGCAGTGCCCATGAGGAGCTGAATTTCTCCAGGACTTTCAGGTTTTCTTGGAGACCTTTCTCAGTTGGTGACAGCAGTAGTAGGTCATCTGCATACAGTAAGAATTTCACCTGGGCATCATGGAGTGTGAGACCTGGTGTTGGGGAAGATTCCAGAGCGGAGGCCAACTCATTGATGTAAATGTTGAAGAGCGTTGGGTTTAGGGTGCAGTCCTGTCTGACTCCGTGGCTCTGCTGGAAATCAGCCGTTCTTCTACCATTCATGCTCATGCTGCAACGGTTCCCGGTGTAGGAGCTTTTGATGACATCGTAGGTCTTTCCTCCTATTCCGCTCTCCAGCAGTTTCAGTAACAGGCCCGGGTGCCACACTGGGTCAAAAGCCTTTCTGAAATTCACAAAACAAGCGTACCTCTTCCCGTGCTTTGTGTTGTGGATATGACTCTGAATGAGGCTGTGCAGGGTGTAGATGTGGTCGGTAGTGCGGTGGTTTGGCATGAATCCCGCTTGACTTTTGCTGAGGACGTTATGCTCAGTGAGGAAATTAAGGATCCTTTTGTTCAAGATGCTATTGAACAGTTTACCCAGGTTGCTGCTGATACATATTCCTCTGTAGTTGGCAGGGTCATACCTGTCTCCACTCTTGTGAATGGGTGAGATGAGGCCTTAATTTCAGGTACGAGGGAAGTAGCTAGTACTCAGCGCAATATTGAACAGTTTAACCATTGCTGCCTGCATTTCCGGTGGGCTGTATTTCAACATTTCTGGTGGGATTCCATCTGGGCCACTGACTTTTCTACACCTTATGAAAGAGATTCTCTCTGTAATTTCCTGTAGTGTGATTGGTGTATCCAGTGGGTTTTGGAAATTTTTGACTTTTTCTTCCATAGCTTTTAGTTTTTCAGTTATGTTTTTCTGTTCTTGGTTTAGTTCTTCTTTCGGGATGTCTTTGTAGAGGTCTCTGAAGTACTGAAGCCAGATATTGCCATTTTGGATATGGATGATGTTTTTCTTGTTTTTTGTGTCCATGTGGTTCCATAGTTCCCAGAAGGAGTTGTCATGGAGTGCGTCTTGGAGTTGGTTAAGTTTGGTGGAGATGTAACTCTGTTTCTTCCTCTTGAGGATGGTTTTGTATTGCCTTTGTAAGAAATTCCTCAGACCCAGATGGTTGGGGTCTCTGTATTTCTTGTTTGAAGCTGTTCTCAGGGTCTTCCATATGGCTTTACATTCTCTGTCGAACCAACCATTGGCCTGTTTTTCTTTTGGCCTTTTATTGTTAACTTTTTTAAGGTCAGACAGTTCGGCCATAGTGTAGAATATATCATTGAGGTCTTTTGTAGCTTGGTTCACTCCTTCTTGGTTAGGCTTGTACTCGTAGTTGTAGAAGTGGTGGATCATCTCCTGTATTCTGGGTCTGCTGGGAGCCTCTTAATATTTTATTGCCGATGTCTTGGACCATTTATAGGATGGGGCAGGTCGAAGAAGCCACTCTGCTGAGGCTTTTGTGCCAGTTGTTTCTCTGTAGATTTTGTGTACGCAAGAAGTTGGCTGTGATCTGACAGGTGCTTTTGTGGGGTGACTATGAAGCCGCTGATATTTTCCATGTCTATATCTGTAATGGCATAGTCTACTACACTCCTTCCTTCATGGGAGTTTAATGTGTATCGTCCTAGGGAGTCCTACTTGGTGCGACCATTAAGAATATGAAGTCCTAAACTTCTACATAGGTTCAAGATCTTTTTGCCACTTATGTTGACTGTACTGTCATAGCGGTTTCTCTCCATGTTTATTGAGTCATAGCTGTCAGTCTCTGCTCCAAGAATGTAGGTGTTTCTATCCGTGGTCAGAAAGTCTTTTTCTCTCCCAGTTCTTGCGTTGAGGTCTCCGATGATGAAACTTGGCCCAGGGCCTGAAAATGGGCAGCTTCTCCTTGTAAGATCTCAAAGCTCTCTGGATTGAAGTAGGGTGACTCTGGTGGTGGTATGTAGATGGCGCAGACATAGCAATCAGACTGAGCGGTGAGGATGGAGCTGCTGATTTTAAACCATATGTGGCTTTCTCCTCTCTTCACCGGTTTGATATACTGGTGGAGCTCTTCTTTATGCCAGATCAATATTCCTCCTGAGCAGCGGCCCTGTTTAATGTTCTTATTTTTTAGGGCAGGGACACAGATTTAGCTGTATCCGATGGGCACCAGGGATTCATTTTCGGCCCTGGTCCATGTTTCTAGGAGAATCTGAATGTCTATGTTTGTTTGTTTTACATCCAAACACTGAGGTGTTCAGGCCTTGGATGTTCCAGCTGCTAATTTTAAGTGAATTCATTTTTTTTTTAAAATATCGTAATTTTTTTTTAAATATATTACTTGTGTGTGTATACCTTATAATGAGTGTGGCTGTGTAGGACACGCCAGATCTCTGACTGGTTTAGTAATGATGTTCCATCCAGTCACATTAGTTTCCTCCACAATGTGTTGAGCAGAGTCCTTATCTCCTCCATGTCTCTGCTCTGTATATCTCTGCTCTGAATGCCTCTGTTTTGTATGTCTCTGTGTGAGGTGGGAGGTCTTCTCCATGGTGGTCTTCTCTGATGTTCAGATTTTGGGTGAGGGTGTTTGTTTCCAGGTTCCTTAGATATTATTGTTGCTTCCTGCCTTTGCATTGTTGAGGGTCTTTTCATGAGATTGTGGTTGGTGTTGGATCCAGGCCTAGGGTCCCTGTTTAGCACAATGTCCTTCAGCTATTTGGCAAGAAGGCTGACCCCAAGTTTATTCAGGTGCTTGCTGTCATACAGGTGATGGTGATTTATGGAGGGGTGTTGTGCCAGAAACACTCCTGGCACAGATTTCATTCTTGCAGTTAGGTCCGTGATGATATTCTGGATAGTGTGGCTGGATATATCCTTTCTTGGGAGCAGAGATGACAGAATGATTTTGCTGTAAGGGAATTTTAGTTGTGCCGTCCTTGCTAGTTGGGTCAGTTGTTCTGAGATCTGCTGGTGCTGGTCTGGCAGATTGTTTATGCCGGTGTGTATAATGATATGGCTTGGGTTGTTAAACCATGGATTATTGATGACCGCTGTCACCTGCTCAATAGTTGCGCAGCTGATTTTATTGACCCTCTTTCCTGGGAATAGATACCGTGTATTCAGGTATTTCCCATTTGAGTCCATTATGAGGATGGTATCAGGACTTTGTGATGTTGTGGATGGGTGATGCGGCTGCTGATGGGGGTCTGTGCTGGAGATTGCGCTGGTAGCAGGTTCTCTTCTCTCCTCTGTTGGTCTTATTTCTGTCTCCCTTTTATTAGACTTGGGTTCTTCAATATTGGGTTTATTAGGCCTCTCAGCCTATTGGTCAGTGATAGGGTTGAGCGAAACAGGTCGTTCATTTTCAAAAGTCGCCGACTTTTGGCAAAGTCGGGTTTCATGAAACCCGATCCGACCCCTGTGCGTGGTCGGCCATGCGGTACGCGACTTTTGCGGCAAAGTCGCGTTTCAATGACGCGAAAAGCGCCATTTCTCAGCCAACGAAGGTGAACGCAGAGTGTGGGCAGCGTGATGACATAGGTCCTGGTCCCCACCATCTTAGAGAAGGGCATTGCAGTGATTGGCTTGCTGTCTGCGGCGTCACAGGGGCTATAAAGGGACGTTCCCGCCGACCGCCATCTTACTGCTGCTGATCTGAGCTTAGGGAGAGGTTGCTGCCGCTTCGTCAGAAGCAGGGATAGTGTTAGGCAGGGTCCATTAACCACCAAACCGCTTGTGCTGTAGCGATTTCCACTGTCCAACACCACCTTCGGTGTGCAGGGACAGTGGAAGCTACACTTTTATTTTTTTTTTCTCAGCGCTGTAGCTCATTGGGCTGCCCTAGAAGGCTCCGTGATAGCTGCATTGCTGTGTGTACGCCGCTGTGCAAACCAACTGCTTTTTTCAAAGCACAAATCGTGTTGTTCCTTCCGTTCTGCACAGCTATCTTGTTTGTTTGTCCACACTTTTTATTTAATTTGTGCATCAGTCCACTCCTTATTGCTGCCTGCCATACCTGGCTGAGATTACTGCAGGGAGATAGTAATTGTAGGACAGTCCCTGTTTTTTTTTTTTTTTTTTGTGGGAGATTAAGATTGGCATTTCTGCTAGAGTGCCATCCCTGTGTGTGCCATCTCTCACTCAGTGGGCCATAGAAAGGCTATTTATTTTTTTGCTTGATTTGGGTTCTAAAATCTACCTGAAAAAATCACTACATCAATCAGTGGGAGATAAATATTGGCCTCTGGGCTTGTGTGCCACTCCTGACTCCTGTGTGTGCCATCTCTCACTCAGTGGGCCATAGAAAGCCTATTTATTTTTTTGCTTGATTTGGGTTCTAAAATCTACCTGAAAAAATCACTACATCAATCAGTGGGAGAAAAATATTGGCCTCAGGGCTTGTGTGCCACTCCTGACTCCTGTGTGTGCCATCTCTCTCTCAGTGGGCCATAGAAAGCCTATTTATTTTTTTGCTTGATTTGGGTTCTAAATCCTACCTGAAAAAATCAATAAATAAATCAGTGGGAGAAAAATATTGGCCTCTGGGCTTGTGTGTCACTCCTGACTCCTGTGTGTGCCATCTCATACTCAGTGGGCCATAGAAAGCCAATGTGGCACCCCTAGGGGTATTTGCCACAAAAATAGTTACTGACACTAAACACAAATATTAAGATAGCAAAACTGCACTACCACCTCCGGCCAGAAGGGGGAGCTCCAGAGACTCCCCTTAATCCATTCTGGTCTGAGAGAAGAAATGGCAGTTGGGCTAAGGAGCTGATAGTGAGAGGTCATACAGCTGAATTTCTAACAGCCCTATGACGGTTTCCAGGCCCAAATCACCAGCCTGAGGAGAAGAGGGACAGAGAAAAGGGACATTGTGAGAACCGGGTAGCATTAATCACTACCCAGAACAGGCGCAAAGACGGATACCGGATCCGTGGCTGTATTCATTATATATAATACAGCAACCGGAAAAACGTGAGGTGATATCAGCTTCACTAGGGTCGGACGCAGCAACAGACACAGAGTTCAGCGGTACTCCCGGAGGGGGTAAGCCGATAAAAGGACTCGGGTTGCCCGTCGAACCAGGACCCGGAGGGGACAGATTGGGCCGGCAGCCAGTTCACATACAGCAGCAGGGCCACACAGAAATTGCGCACAATAAGAGGCGAAGACCCCGGCAGGGTCAAAGTAACTCAGAGTTCCCATACAGACGCCGGTGACAGGACTGGTTGTAAATCCTTTTATGTTAAAGTAAACTGGTTAAACGTTTCAGTGCCTCAGTCTTTCATTTGGACAATAGCCATCTATCCAGGATTGGGATCATCACCGCTGGGAGAACCTGCTGCTGATCAAGTAAGTGCCTGTCCCCTCACGATACCCCTTACACTGTGCATTGCCTGAGGCCACAGCACCGGGTCAAGCCACCTGTGACATTCCCCTCAAGAGACAGACCCCATTGGTCCGGTGCTGGGTACCCCGGTCTCTCGGGCGTCACAATTGGCGTCACGAACAGGATAGAGCCAGCCCATATACCGGGTATTGTGTGCCGTGATTGGAGCCCAAAACTGTGAAAACTTGGATGAAAAATCTTGAAAATTGACTGTATTAAAGAAAAATCCATTCCCCATTGAAAACTATTGAAAGTGACTTCTCCCCATTGGTTATAATGGAGTAAAGATGGCCGCCATCCCCTGAGGTAATCACCTCATAACCGTTAGGCACGAGACTGTTAATTGAGCTACGCCATCACCTGAGCCCCAGTCTAACTGAAAAACTTCAGAATCCGCCATTACAGAGCGCGCGGCCGTCAGGAGCAGCAGGGGGCGTGTCATTGTGGGCGGCACCAAGCTGAGCGCTCTGACATCAGAGCAAGGGGAAAATCGATCCTGCTGCACAGCGGAACGAATCTACACTATCCCGACGGAAGCGGAGGACCGGAAGGGTCCGGATTAACTAAGGGGGCACAGTATGTCGCAGCACGGAGACGCCGCAGCATCCGGCGACGCTAATGCAGCTGAAAGACAGAGTGTCGATAGAGAGTCCGGTAGCGCAGCGGTGCAAGGAGTGGCGCCCATCATACCGGTGCTGATGCCATATACCCCGGGTCGCCCATGGCTTCCAATGTATGAAGGTGAGCCTAATACCCTTGACGATTTCAGAGAAAAGATGCTGGCTCATTTTGACATGTTCCCCGTGGGTGAAGTTCAGCGTGTTAGTCTCCTGATGATGCAGTTAAGTGGCCATGCTAAGCGAGAAGTCACAGCATGGGCAGCTGATCTAAAAGGCACTGTTGAACGCATATTTGCTGGATTAAAAGCTACATTTGAAACCACTGCCAGCAGCAAAGCTAAAGTACGATTCTTTAATTGCAAACAAAAAGTTAATGAGGGCGTGAGAGACTTTGCCTTAAACCTGCAGGAAGCCCTTAAATCACTTACACTGGCTGAACCCATTTTTAATACCGGAGCGGATAAACTGCTAAGAGATCAATTTATTGAGGGACTCTACACCCCTTCTCACCGGGGGCATGTGAGCATACTTGTTTTTAAGAACCCTGAATTGACATTTGCTCAATTAAAGGAGAGCATTATACGTCTCCAGCTGGCAGAGGCACTTCGGGATCAGGAGCCTGCGCAACTCATGGCAGAGGCTCCTCAACAACATGGAGTACCAGTGACATCAGCTATGTCCGGGGCCATTGCTAAGCCCCTGGGCCCAGTACTAATGAGGCTTTTCAACAAAAGCTTGACTCTTTAACTGATGTTGTTGATTCAATGGCTAAAACCATGCAGGAGATGAGAGGACCCAAGATGGAGTTGGCAAACCGTAGAGAGGATGTTCCATGGATGAGACCCCGGAAATACCCGACATGGAGAGGACGACCCCGTGACCGCTACCAACCGGATGGACAGCCCATTTGCCGCCGTTGCCAGCAGCCAGGCCACTTTGCACGAGATTGTGATTTAAACGGGAATCCCCTGGGAATGCGGGCCGCTTCCCAGGAATGAACTTTCAAGGCCCAACACCCTGGCACGACAGGTACATCGGAGGACGACCCATTATCCCTATCGTGCTGGACGGAATGCCCCTCTACGCTTTGCTGGACACAGGTTCCCAGATTTCATCTATACCGTATATCCTTTATAAGAGGTACTGGGCTGATGCAGATATTGATAAAGGGCCCTCTGATGTTGAACTAGATATATGGGCCAGTAATGGTAAGTTGGTACCGAAACTAGGATTCAGGGAGATGACCATAAAGATTGGTAAAGTAGAATTGAAGAAACAGGGTATAATTGTTGTTGATGTTGACCGGCGGAACTGTGAACCAACTGTATTGATAGGAATGAATATGTTAGAGAACTGCTTTTCCGAAGTCATTTCTGTCTTACAGCAAATTGCTGAAACTGCCCAATCCTGCCAGCAGAGAGTTCTCCAAAGGGAAATAAAAGTATTGATGTTAAGGCAACAGGTAGAAGTTGCAGGTGGAGAAATCGGCAGTGTGAGGGTAAGTGATCCAACGTCTATTGTAATCCCACCAAAAACAGAAATGCTGGTATGGTGTAGAGCAGCCATTGGTACTAAGGGACGAGATTATCAAGCCTTAATAGAACCAGTGTACACCGACAGCAGGCCCACTATACTCACAGCACGAGGTATAGTCGAGGTACACCGGGGACGAGTGCCGGTACGACTTTTGAACTGTGGAGAGGAAGAGGTCACTTTGCCAAGGTATGCTACAATGGCAAAGCTATATACTGTTGACAACAATGCCATCACAACCATTGAGCCCTTAGAACCAACCTGTCAGGTGGAAGGCAATGGCTCAGATGGAGAAATGGAGGATTGGTGCCAACAGCTACACGTGGGCATAAATTCAACACCTACCCATCAAAAACAAGGGGTGTATAGGCTAGTGACGGAATATGAACAAGTCTTCAGTAAACACCCATTGGACTTCGGACGGATAGAAGGGGTAGAACACACAATCCCCACAGGTGACCATCCCCCAATAAAAGAAAGATATAGACCCATACCGCCCGCTCACTATCAATGTGCAAAAGATATGCTGAGGGAAATGAAACAGGCCGGGGTAATAAGAGACAGCTGTAGCCCCTGGGCGGCCCCTCTAGTGCTTGTCAAAAAAAAGGACGGAACCATGAGAATGTGCGTAGACTACCGGCGGATTAATAACATCACCCATAAAGACGCCTACCCCTTGCCTAGGATAGAAGAGTCCTTGACTGCTTTGAAATCTGCTAATTATTTTTCCACCTTAGACTTAACAAGCGGGTATTGGCAAGTCCCTGTGGCTGAGAGAGATAAGGAAAAGACAGCATTCACCACACCAATGGGTCTAAGTGAATTTAATCGCATGCCATTCGGACTCTGCAACGCATCCGGTACCTTCCAGCGGCTGATGGAATGCTGCCTCGGACACAAGAACTTCGAGACCGTCCTCCTGTACCTAGATGATGTGATCGTCTACTCAAAGACTTACGAACAACACTTAATAGACCTGGCAGAAGTGTTCGAAGCCTTATCCAGGTATGGCATGAAAATCAAGCCATCCAAATGTCACCTTCTCAAGCCAAAGGTACAGTACCTGGGACACATCGTGAGTTCGGAGGGAGTAGCACCGGATCCCGAGAAAATAAGCGCCATAAGGGATTGGCCAAGACCTACCAACGCAAAAGAAGTGAGGCAATTCCTGGGATTGGTGGGTTACTATCGCAGATTTATAAAAGGATTTACCAAATTGGCAGCACCCTTGCAAGACGCCTTGGTAGGGCAGACGAAGAAACCTTCAAACCGAAACCCTCCTTTTCAGTGGAACGATGAAAGGGAAGACTCCTTTGAACAACTAAAGAAGGCACTAACCGGAGAAGAGGTTCTGGCATACCCAGATTACCATCAACCTTTCATCCTCTACATCGATGCCAGTAATGTGGGACTAGGAGCGGTGCTGTCACAAAAGCAAGAAGGTCGGGAGAAAGTCATCGCCTTTGCAAGTAGAAAGCTCCGGCCTACTGAAAGAAATCCAGAAAATTATAGCTCCTTCAAATTGGAACTACTGGCAGTAGTTTGGGCTGTGACTGAACGTTTCAAACACTATCTGGCTGCTGCAGAATTTATTGTCTATACTGACAACAATCCGTTGACCCACCTGGACACAGCCAAATTAGGTGCGTTAGAACAGCGATGGATAGCCCGGTTATCTAATTACAACTTCAAGATCAAGTATCGAGCAGGTCGCAAGAATGGAAATGCCGATGCCCTATCCCGGATGCCACACTTGAGAGATGTAGAAGAAGAAACGGGGGAGCTTGAAGAAATTGAACTACCAGCCTTCCATCATCCCAAGGCAAAACATCATCAGTCAAGTACCTATCAGAAACAACAAGAGGTGAATTTTAATCCGTTAGCACACCATAGATGGGCTGACACTCAAGACAGCAATCCGGCTGTGAAGTTGGTGAAGGAACTGCTGACTGAGCAAAGTGCATATCCCGATGAGGATGCCCCAGAAGAGACGCATCAACTCTGGAAAGAGAGAGGCAAAATGTTCCTGTATCAAGGGAAGCTCTGTAGAAGGTACACCAATCCGAAAACACATGAATTGGTTTGGCAGATTATCGTGCCTAAACAAGATGTCAAGATGGTCCTCGAAGCTTACCATAATGGTGCTGGTCACTTCGGTTGGAAAAAGTTAGAAGTACTTCTAAGAGAAAGATTTTATTGGGTCGGGATGAGAAAATCAATCGAACAGTGGTGCAGAAATTGTGGCCCGTGCAACCTCAGAAGAAACGATCAAAAGAACCAAAGAGCACCACTGCAGCCCATAATCACCAAACAACCACTTGAACTTGTAGCCATGGACCACGTGAAGTTGACACCAAGCCGGTCCGGCTATGTCTATGCCTTGACCATCGTGGACCATTATTCACGCTTCTTGGTAGTAGTACCCGTAAAAGATCTGACAGCAAAAACAGCAGCCAAAGCGTTCCAAACGTACTTTTGTAGACCCCATGGATATCCGGAACAGGTTCTCACCGACCAAGGTACAGCCTTTGAATCAGAGATCTTCAGAGAATTCTGTAATATGTATGGTTGCAAAAAGATCCGGACGACGGCCTATCATCCACAAACAAACGGCTTATGCGAGAAGATGAACCATATTATAATAGACCTACTAAAGACTTTACCTGAGACAGAAAGGAATCAATGGCCAGAGAAATTGCCTGACTTGGTAGATCTATATAATCATGTCCCGGTAAGCTCCACCAACTGCACCCCAGCTTACCTTATGCGTGCAAGACCCAGCCAATTACCAATCGATCTAGAAATGGGAATTCTGAAACCAGACGCAGAAGTTCAAGACTCCAATTGGGATATCATATGGCAAAAGCAGTATCGCCAAGTGCAAGAGAGTGTGGAAAGAAGCCTTCAGCAAACTAGAGAAAGACAAGAGCGAACTTTCAACCAGAATGCTCTAGCGACCCCATTAAGACCGGGTGACTAAGTGCTCAAGAGAAATCGTCGAACCAATAAACTAGACAATCAGTGGGAAGCCGTACCCTACACAGTTTTACCAACAAGAATGGATAATCCTAAAATGTGTCTCATTAGCAAAAACGGAGGCTTAACATCTGTACTAGTGTCAAGAGACAATCTTAAATTGTGTCCGGAAGCATTGAAAGAGTCAGAAGTTGTCCAGCCAGAACCAGAAGTTATTCAACCCATACTGGTCCAACCAGTAAAGGAAAAAGAAGAGAAAATGTATCACACCTGTATAGGAGACTTTCCCAAAACCCTACTAACATACCATGGTGCAGTAGTGGTTCCAATGGTGGCCTTTTACTCAACACCGAACCCAATACCAGAAGTCCCAAGACAGGAAGAGGCTGACCCCGTACTACAGGAGGTTCCAGGCCAGGAAGAACAGATTCCTGATCAGAGTAATCTCATTCACGGTGGACTTGCCAACTCCATAGTCATGGAATTATCTTTAGCAGAGCGGGCAGATACTACATCCGCAGTAGACAGTAGTACACCACATGAAGAGATACCGCTATTACTTAGATCACAGCGTAGTACCCAGGGCCAATTACCGGCCAGGTATGCAGATTACCAACTATAAAGCTCATAATGTGAATTGTATATATGTTATGCCATATATAGTTAAACAGAAAATGTAGTATAGTCATTGTTATCAGTCTGCAACGTTTAAGCCCAGTACCTACAGAGACTTGTCTGTATGAACTTCTTGCATATTCTTGAACTTGTTATCAGCCCGGAGGCACTAAATCAAAGCTCCGGAAAGACTGCTTTTTGAACTTTCCTTTTTGCTCTTTTTGAACTTTCTTTAGACTTTCTATTGGTAACTCCGTTGGAAAAATGGAACTAAATTCCTGGACACAAAGTGCAGTGCCTTTCCTAGTACCTTCAAGGGTAGAACTGTATTAATGGACGCTATTTGAAGTGACTTTTTACAGAACTCTATTTTTGTTTCCTTGAGTGGTTTTTGTAACTTTTCATTTTTAAGACTCTGTACATATTAATTGTCATTTCAAAATGTTATCGTCCCACAGTCCCGGAGTACTGTTCTTAACTAAGGGGGAATGTGGCACCCCTAGGGGTATTTGCCACAAAAATAGTTACTGACACTAAACACAAATATTAAGATAGCAAAACTGCACTACCACCTCCGGCCAGAAGGGGGAGCTCCAGAGACTCCCCTTAATCCATTCTGGTCTGAGAGAAGAAATGGCAGTTGGGCTAAGGAGCTGATAGTGAGAGGTCATACAGCTGAATTTCTAACAGCCCTATGACGGTTTCCAGGCCCAAATCACCAGCCTGAGGAGAAGAGGGACAGAGAAAAGGGACATTGTGAGAACCGGGTAGCATTAATCACTACCCAGAACAGGTGCAAAGACGGATACCGGATCCGTGGCTGTATTCATTATATATAATACAGCAACCGGAAAAACGTGAGGTGATATCAGCTTCACTAGGGTCGGACGCAGCAACAGACACAGAGTTCAGCGGTACTCCCGGAGGGGGTAAGCCGATAAAAGGACTCGGGTTGCCCGTCGAACCAGGACCCGGAGGGGACAGATTGGGCCGGCAGCCAGTTCACATACAGCAGCAGGGCCACACAGAAATTGCGCACAATAAGAGGCGAAGACCCCGGCAGGGTCAAAGTAACTCAGAGTTCCCATACAGACGCCGGTGACAGGACTGGTTGTAAATCCTTTTATGTTAAAGTAAACTGGTTAAACGTTTCAGTGCCTCAGTCTTTCATTTGGACAATAGCCATCTATCCAGGATTGGGATCATCACCGCTGGGAGAACCTGCTGCTGATCAAGTAAGTGCCTGTCCCCTCACGATACCCCTTACACTGTGCATTGCCTGAGGCCACAGCACCGGGTCAAGCCACCTGTGACATTCCCCTCAAGAGACAGACCCCATTGGTCCGGTGCTGGGTACCCCGGTCTCTCGGGCGTCACACCTATTTATTTTTTTGCTTGATTTGGGTTCTAAAATCTACCTTAAAAAATCACTACATCAATCAGTGGGAGAAAAATATTGGCCTCAGGGCTTGTGTGCCACTCCTGACTCCTGTGTGTGCCATCTCTCACTCAGTGTGCCATAGAAAGCCTATTTATTTTTTTGCTTGATTTGGGTTCTAAATCCTACCTGAAAAAATCAATAAATCAATCAGTGGGAGAAAAATATTGGCCTCAGGGCTTGTGTGCCACTCCTGACTCCTGTTTGTGCCATCTCTCACTCAGTGGGCCATAGAAAGCCTATTTATTTTTTTGCTTGATTTGGGTTCTAAAATCTACCTGAAAAAATCACTACATCAATCAGTGGGAGATAAATATTGGCCTCTGGGCTTGTGTGCCACTCCTGACTCCTGTGTGTGCCATCTCTCACTCAGTGGGCCATAGAAAGCCTATTTATTTTTTTGCTTGATTTGGGTTCTAAAATCTACCTGAAAAAATCAATAAATCAATCAGTGGGAGATAAATATTGGCCTCTGGGCTTGTGTGCCACTCCTGACTCCTGTGTGTGCCATCTCTCACTCAGTGGGCCATAGAAAGCCTATTTATTTTTTTGCTTGATTTGGGTTCTAAAATCTACCTGAAAAAATCAATAAATCAATCAGTGGGAGAAAAATATTGGCCTCAGGGCTTGTGTGCCACTCCTGACTCCTGTGTGTGCCATCTCTCACTCAGTGGGCCATAGAAAGCCTATTTATTTTTTTGCTTGATTTGGGTTCTAAATCCAACCTGAAAAAATCAATAAATCAATCAGTGGGAGAAAAATATTGGCCTCAGGGCTTATGTGCCACTCCTGACTCCTGTGTGTGCCATCTCTCACTCAGTGGGCCATAGAAAGCCTTTTTTTGTTTTTTTATTTGGTTTCTAAATTGTCCCTGAAAAAATCATTTTATTTTATTTGGTTTCTAAATTCTTCCTTTTAAAATTATTTTATTTTATTTTGTTTATAAAGTCTCCCTGAAAAAATAAATAAATAAATAAAACAGTGGGAGATTAATATTGACATTTGTGCTTGAGTGACAGTCCTGCGTGTGTGGCATCTCTGTGATTTGGTGCCACAGAAAACAGAGCGTGTAACATTGTGCCTGATTTTCTTTGTGGTCTCACCAACCTGTAAAGGGATATTGAAATCATACTGAAGTTATAGGTCACCGTGTAAGTTGTTTGACAGCAACAAATAAAGTTACTTTGGTTAAGTTTTTAATACAATGAGGAAGTCTGGTGCAAGAGGTCGTGGCCGTGGGCGTTCATTGTCAGCTGGTAATGATGGTAGTGGTAGTGGAGCATCAGGTGGTCGTGGGAAAAAAAATATTCCACCTAAGTCTGGAGCTGTGGAGCCAGGTTCGTCGTCTGGCTACACAAGGCCTCGAACGCTCTCTTTTCTGGGAGTAGGAAAACCGCTTTTAAAGCCGGAGCAGCAACAGCAAGTTTTGGCTTACCTTGCAGACTCAGCCTCTAGCTCTTTTGCCTCCTCTTCTGAAACTGGTAAATATAAAAGCAGTGCGTCGCTTGTGGATGTTCACGGTCAGGGACAAGTCTCTTCCTTGTCCTCTTCAGCAAAAACAACAACAAGAGAGAAGGATGCAGCAGGCGACACAACGGGTTACTCCATGGAGCTCTTTACACATACCGTCCCTGGCTTAGAAAGTGAAACACTTAACAGGCCATGCCCATTACAAGTAGATTCTGACATGGAGTGCACTGATGCACAGCCACAGCCAGACTACTATGCTGGTCCTTTGACTCAGACCACAACATTGCCCTCTCAGGGTACTGATCCACAATCAGACCCTGATGAGACTATGTTGCCCCGTCACGAACGCTATACCACCGACTGACACGGTGACACAGACGAAGTTGCACATGAGCTAGAAGAGGAGGTAATAGATGACCCAGTTGTTGACCCCGATTGGCAGCCATTGGAGGAACAGGGTGCAGGCGGCAGTAGTTCAGAAGCGGAGGTGGAGGAGGGGCCGCAGCAGGCATCAACATCGCAACAGATTCCATCTGCTGGGCCCGTATCTGGCCCAAAATGCGTGTCAAAGCCAAAACCTGTTGGAGGACAGCGTGGCCATCCGGTTAAAGCTCAGTCTGCAATCCCTGAAAAGGGATCCGATGCTAGGAAGAGTGCAGTCTGGCATTTTTTTAAACAACATCCAATTGATCAGCGCAAAGTCATCTGTCAAAAATGTTCAACTAGCTTAAGCAGAGGTCAGAATCTGAAAAGTCTCAATACAAGTTGCATGCATAGACATTTAACCACCATGCATTTTCAAGCCTGGACTAACTACCAAACGTCCCTTAAGGTTGTAGCACCCTCGGCCAATGAAGCTAGTCATCAACGCAACATCCCTTCCGTCACTGTAAGGCCACCATTTTCCGCACCACCGGCAGTATCTGTGCAGGTTTCTTTGCCAGCCAAAAGCAGTCAGGGTCAGGGAATCACCAGTTTTGTAGGAGGAAATATTGCATCTAGGGCACCGGCGGAAACAATACCGTCTCCAACCGTCTCTCAGTCTGCCATGTCCACCGGCACACCCGCAAGTTCCACGATCTCCAGCTCTCCAGTCCAGCTCACCCTACATGAGACTCTGGTTAGAAAAAGGAAGTATTTATCCTCGCATCCGCGTACACAGGGTTTTAACGCCCACATAGCTAGACTAATCTCGTTAGAGATGATGCCCTACCGGTTAGTTGAAAGCGAAGCTTTCAAAGCCCTGATGGAGTACGCTGAACCACGCTACGAGCTACCCAGTCGACACTTTTTTCCAGAAAAGCCATCCCAGCCCTGCACCAGCATGTTAAACAGCGCATCGTCCATGCACTCAGGCAATCTGTGAGTACAAAGGTGCACCTGACTACAGATGCATGGACCAGTAGGCATGGCCAGGGACGTTACGTGTCCATCACGGCACACTGGGTGAATGTGGTGGATGCAGGGTCCACAGGGGACATCAATTTCGGGACAGTTGTGCCTAGCCCACGGTCTAGGAAACAGTTGGCTGTAGGCGTTCGCACCCCCTCCTCCTCCTCCTCGTCCTCCTGCAGAAGCGACAGCTCTTTCACAGACCGCAGTCGGCCAACCACTCCATCGGCAGCTGACACTGTTGCACACCAGTTGTCCCATTATGGGCCAGCTACTGGCAAGCGTCAGCAGGCTGTATTGGCTATGAAGTGTTTGGGCGACAACAGACACACCGCGGAAGTTCTGTCCGAGTTCTTGCAACAAGAAACGCAGTCGTGGCTGGGCACAGTAGATCTTGAGGCAGGCAAGGTAGTGAGTGATAACGGAAGGAATTTCATGGCTGCCATCTCCCTTTCCCAACTGAAACACATTCCTTGCCTGGCTCACACCTTAAACCTGGTGGTGCAGTGCTTATTGAAAACTTATCCTGGGTTCTCCGACCTGCTCCTCAAAGTGCGTGGACTTTGCTCACATATCCGACGTTCGCCTGTACACTCCAGCCGTATGCAGACCTATCAGCGGTCTTTGAACCTTCCCCAGCATCGCCTAATCATAGACGTTGCAACAAGATGGAACTCAACACTGCACATGCTTCAGAAACTGTGCCAACAGAGGCGGGCTGTTATGTTTTTGTGGGAGGATACACATACACGGGCAGGCAGTAGGATGGCAGACATGGAGTTGTCAGGTGTGCAGTGGTTGAAGATACAAGACATGTGTCAAGTCCTTCAGTGTTTTGAGGAATGCACACGGCTGGTTAGTGCAGACAACGCCATAATAAGCATGAGCATCCCCCTAATGTGTCTGCTGATGCAAAGTTTGACGCACATAAAGGATCAGGCGTCTGCACCAGAGGAAGAGGAAAGCCTTGATGACAGTCAGCCATTGTCTGGTCAGGGCAGTGTACAGGACGAGGTAGCGGGCAAAGAGGAGGTGGAGGATGAGGAGGATGATGGGGATGAGTATATTTTTAATGAGGAAGCTTTCTCGGGGGCACTGGAAATTGGTTGCGTGGCAAGGCCGGGTTCTGGTTTTTTGAGGGACACAAGTGACATAGATTTGCCTGAAACTGCCCCTCAACCAATCACAACCGCAGATTTGACAACTGGAACTTTGGCCCACATGGCGGATTATGCCTTACGTATCCTCAAAAGGGACACACGCATTACTAAAATGATGAACGATGACGATTACTGGTTGGCCTGCCTCCTTGATCCACGCTATAAAGGCAAATTGCAAAATATTATGCCACATGAGAACTTGGAACTAATATTAGCAACCAAACAATCAACTCTTGTTGACCGTTTGCTTCAGGCATTCCCAGCACACAGCGCCCGTGATCGTTCTCACACGAGCTCCAGGGGGCAGCAGACCAGGAGTGTTAGGGGTGCACACATCAGAAGTGGCGTTGGACAGAGGGGTTTTCTGACCAGGTTGTGGAGTGATTTTGCTATGACCGCAGACAGGACAGGTACTGCTGCATCAATTGAAAGTGACAGGAGACAACATTTGTCCAGTATGGTTACTAACTATTTTTCATCCCTTATCGATGTTCTCCCTCAACCGTCATTCCCATTTGATTACTGGGCATCAAAATTAGACACCTGGCCAGAATTGGCAGAATATGCATTGCAGGAGCTTGCTTGCCCGGCAGCTAGTGTCCTATCAGAAAGAGTATTCAGTGCTGCAGGTTCAATATTAACCGAAAAAAGGACTCGTCTGGCTACCCAAAATGTTGATGATCTAACATTCATTAAAATGAACCACAACTGGATTTCGAATTCTTTTGCCCCACCTTGCCCGGCAGACACCTAGCTTTCCTATGAAAAGCTCTTGCCTGTGGACTACTGTGAATTACTTTTCGAATGTCTAATTTGCTGCAGCTGATTGTCCAGCATACGACATGTTTACACCTCCCTAAATGACCAAACTCCCCACACGGGGCCGTGGTATCGCGACTTGGCGCAAGCACCCGTGAGAGTGCTGTTTGTCTGAAGAGGTGGGTGTGCCCGCTTTTGGTCGACGGCACTGCCACTGGGCCCCTCATAGTACAATAAAGTGTCTCTGGCGGTGGTAGTGCGCACCCAACGTCAGACACACTGTTGTAACATGAGGGGCCCTGGGCCTGTACCGCCGGCCACAAGAGAGTTCACCCAACCCCAGGTCAAACATTGCTCTACCACTTCCACAGTTATCTCTCACACTTCCACCAATGTTTAGTCTAAGCGCTGACATCCTTCCATTCCTGCCACTGACAATACCATTGTGTTGACATGTATGATGGTACTTAACATAGTCAGGGGCAGTGTCCTCTATTTACCACAGTAAATACTTTGCGCTAAATTAGTAGGTCTGAAACTACGCAGAGGATCCCACCCCTGAACCTAATGATTGCACGGTTGCACCCTTTAGTGTTTTCGTTTTGTTTTAATGCGAGACATTCACATTTATTTATTGTTTTGGACTACTAACACTCATTACAATCGGCCTCCGCTGACCAGACCACTGCTGCCCGTCTACCCCTGGAACCAATTTTAAATTGCCTACAGCCAGCCCATTTTATTATGTTAGGCCTTCGAAGCCTGTCTGCGGCCCGTTCTTTCAACTACTACTACACTGACCTGTCTACTGCTGCCCGTGTACTCCTGGAACCAATTATAAAGTGCCTACAGCCTGTCCAATTTTATTATGTTAGGCCTTCGAAGCCTGTCTGCGGTCCCTCCTTCCACTAGACCTCCACTGACCAGACCACTGCTGCCCGTGTACCCCTGGAACCAATTTTAAATTGCCAACAGCCCTATTTTTTTATGGTAGGCCTTCGAAGCCTGTCTGCGGTCCCTCCTTCCACTAGGCCTCCACTGACCATTCTACTGCTGCCCGTATACCCCTGGAACCAATTTTAAATTGCCAACAGCCCTATTTTGTTATGTTAGGCCTTCGAAGCCTGTCTGCGGTCCCTTCTTTCTACTACTACTACACTGACCAGACCATTGCTGCCCGTGTACCCCTGGAACCAATTTTAAATTGCCTACAGCCCAATTTTATTATGTTAGGCCTTCGAAGCCTGTCTGCGGTCCCTTCTTTCCACTAGTCCTCCAGTGACCATTCTACTGCTGCCCGTGTACCCCTGGAACCAATTTTAAATTGCCTGCAGCCCAATTTTTTTATGTTAGGCCTTCGAAGCCTGTCTGCGGTCCCTTCTTTCTACTACTACTACACTGACCAGACCATTGCTGCCCGTGAACCCCTGGAACCAATTTTAAATTGCCTACAGCCCAATTTTTTTATGTTAGGCCTTCGAAGCCTGTCTGCGGTCCCTCCTTCCACTAGGCCTCCACTGACCATTCTACTGCTGCCCGTGTACCCCTGGAACCAATTTTAAATTGCCTACAGCCCAATTTTTTTATGTTAGGCCTTCGAAGCCTGTCTGCGGTCCCTCCTTCCACTAGGCCTCCACTGACCATTCTGCTGCTGCCCGTGTACCCCTGGAACCAATTTTAAATTGCCTGCAGCCCAATTTTTTTTATGTTAGGCCTTCGAAGCCTGTCTGCGGTCCTTTCTTTCTACTACTAATACACTGACCAGACCATTGCTGCCCGTGAACCCCTGGAACCAATTTTAAATTGCCTACAGCCCAATTTTTTTATGTTAGGCCTTCGAAGCCTGTCTGCGGTCCCTCCTTCCACTAGGCCTCCACTGACCATTCTACTGCTGCCCGTATACCCCTGGAACCAATTTTAAATTGCCAACAGCCCTATTTTGTTATGTTAGGCCTTCGAAGCCTGTCTGCGGTCCCTTCTTTCTACTACTACTACACTGACCAGACCATTGCTGCCCGTGTACCCCTGGAACCAATTTTAAATTACCTACAGCCCAATTTTTTTATGTTAGGCCTTCGAAGCCTGTCTGCGGTCCCTCCTTCCACAAGGCCTCCACTGACCATTCTACTGCTGCCGGTGCACCCCTGGAACCAATTTTAAATTGCCCACAGCCAGCCCAATTTTTTTTATGTTAGGCCTTCGAAGCCTGTCTGCGGTCCCTCCTTCCACTAGGCCTCCACTGACCATTCTACTGCTGCCCGTGTACCCCTGGAACCAATTTTAAATTGCCAACAGCCCTATTTTGTTATGTTAGGCCTTCGAAGCCTGTCTGCGGTCCCTTCTTTCTACTACTCCTACACTGACCAGACCACTGCTGCCCGTGTACCCCTGGAACCTATTTTTTATTGCATAGAGCATCCTTTTTTTAATAGTAGGCGTACAAAGTCTGTCTGCGGTCCACTATTGAAATTGTCCTCCACTGCCCAGAGCAATGCTGCCTGTGTACCCCTGTAACCTTTTTTAAGCTGCAGTGAGCCACATTTTTGGTTTAAGGCCTACTACCTGTGTCTGTCTGCGCCACTCAATTCAGCTGTGTTCCTTTGAAAAAAGCTGAGCGTCAATAGTCTTGTTTTCAGCCTCTAGGAATTTAAAAACTGCATTGGGGGTACAACTTTGGTAGGGCCTACTAACGTTGTCTGCCGCCCCAAGGTGTGCCCCAGGTTTCGTCCATATTGCTTCGGTCTTCCGGCTCTCGTTTAGTAGTTGTAGAAAACTACACTGCATTAGGCCTACAAATTGGGTATGGGGTGTAGAGAGATGGTGTGTTACACTCCACGGTGTTCCCCAGGTTTCGTCCACATTGCTTCGGTCTTCCGACTCTCGTTTAGTAGTTGTAGAAAACTACACTGCATTAGGCCTACAAAATGGGTATGGGGTGTAGAGAGATGGTGTGTTCCACTCCAAGGTGTTCCCCAGGTTTCCTCGCCATTGCTTCGATCTTAATGCTCTCGTTTAGTAGTTGTTGGAAACTACACTGCATTAGGCCTACAAATTGGGTATGGGGTGTAGAGACGGTGTGTTCCACTCCAAGGTGTTCTCCAGGTTGCCTTTCCTGAGCTTCTATCTTCAGGCTCTCGTTTAGTAGTTGTTGGAAACTACACTGCATTAGGCCTACAAAATGGGTATGGGGTGTAGAGAGATGGTGTGTTCCACTCCAAGGTGTTCCCCAGGTTTCCTCGCCATTGCTTCGATCTTAATGCTCTCGTTTAGTAGTTGTTGGAAACTACACTGCATTAGGCCTACAAATTGGGTATGGGGTGTAGAGACGGTGTGTTCCACTCCAAGGTGTTCTCCAGGTTGCCTTTCCTGAGCTTCTATCTTCAGGCTCTCGTTTAGTAGTTGTTGGAAACTACACTGCATTAGGCCTACAAAATGGGTATGGGGTGTAGAGAGATGGTGTGTTCCACTCCAAGGTGTTCCCCAGGTTTCCTCGCCATTGCTTCGATCTTAATGCTCTCGTTTAGTAGTTGTTGGAAACTACACTGCATTAGGCCTACAAATTGGGTATGGGGTGTAGAGACGGTGTGTTCCACTCCAAGGTGTTCTCCAGGTTGCCTTTCCTGAGCTTCTATCTTCAGGCTCTCGTTTAGTAGTTGTTGGAAACTACACTGCATTAGGCCTACAAAATGGGTATGGGGTGTAGAGAGATGGTGTGTTCCACTCCAAGGTGTTCCCCAGGTTTCCTCGCCATTGCTTCGATCTTAATGCTCTCGTTTAGTAGTTGTTGGAAACTACACTGCATTAGGCCTACAAATTGGGTATGGGGTGTAGAGACGGTGTGTTCCACTCCAAGGTGTTCTCCAGGTTGCCTTTCCTGAGCTTCTATCTTCAGGCTCTTGTTAAATAGTGGTTAAATGGAACAACTGCATTTGGCGTACTAGTTGGTTTGGGGCCTACTAACAGTGTCTGCCGCTCCTTGCTGTTCTCCTGGTTTCCTGTCCTGAAATTCCATTTTCAGGCTCTCGTTAAGTAGTTGTTAATGTTAGACTGCATTTGGCCTACTAGTTGGGTTGGGGCCTACTATCGGTGTCTGCCACTCCTTGCTGTTCTCCTCCACTGAACAAAGCTGTGCCGCCTGTTTACTACGGTTGCCAATTTTGAACTGCATTTCGACTACTTACTGATTTGGGCTTACTCTCTGTGTCAGCCTCTCATTCCAGTTGTCCTCTACTGCAATGCCCCCTGGTTAGTCCTGTGTTACCAATTTTGAACTGCATTTAGCCCACTTTATTCTTTGGGCCTATATCTGTGTTTCCTCCTCATCCTGCCCATTGCCCAGCCAGTGATAGATGAGTCTGCTGGTACATTGACCCATAACGCAAAATTCCCTGTGCACGCTACACAGCAAGATTGTGACCCTGCTGAAAGTCAGGTTCCTCTTCCCGCGTACCATACCACCTTACACTGGGACAAAGAGGAAGGTGCAGATGAAAGTGCAGGTTCCTTCATCAGGTGGGGGGAGGAATACTAGTTGGCGACATCACTGGCACAGGGCCTCTCATAGTACGCAAAAGTGTTGCTGCCGGTGGGAGGCGCCCCCGCCGTGCAAACACACCGCTGTACTTTGAGGGGCCCTGTGCCAGTGCCAATGCCAACGAGTGGCCCCCCCCTGCTTGCTCAGGATCTCAGCACTTGCAAAGTTGAAATACTTACCTCTCCCTGCTCCACTGCCGTGACGTGTTCCAGATTTCCTGGGCCCACTAATTACTTGAACCAGCCCTACCCCCCACAACTTTAGCCAAATGACCCCCAATTTCAAATGCCTTCCAATTATTATACGGTAAATTACGATTGACAAGCTTCTGTAACAAGAATGGATGTTTTTGCCATTAAAATGGGCAGTGTAGGTGTTTTCCTGGCCTCCACTCACTGCCGACTATGCTCCCCCATTGACTTGCATTGGGTTTCGTGTTTCGGGCGATACCCGACTTTTCGCGATAATTGGCCGATTCCACTCGACTCGACTTCTAAGATAGTCGGGTTTCGCGAAACACGACTCGACTCTAAAAAGGTCAAGGTCGCTCAACCCTAGTCAGTGAAGGTCATGTCCTTGGCACTCCTCATATCCATAGCCCCCTCCTGGCTCAGATGTCCAGGGGTCGGTGGTTTCAGTTTTTCTATCCCCTGCCTCAGTCTGGCATTTTCCTGCTGCAGTTCACACATTACTGCTCTTATTTCCTGCAGAGCCGACCTGTATTCACATTTCAGTTTGTTTATCTCATTAATTGATGGGTCATTAGCATTTCTGTTACCAGTGTTTCTCAGATGTTCTTCCTTAAACTGTACAAAGTCTCGGTGACCAGAAAAATGCCCACAGGAAAAATGCCCACAGGAAAATTGCCCACATGGAAAATTGCCCAGACGGAAAATTGCCCACACGGAAAATTGCCAATTGCAGCATCACAAAGTTTCAGATCCATGATATGCTCTGTAGGACAGGGGGATAGTATATGCATGTATACATGAGATGCTCTGCAGGGCAGGAGAATAATAAATAATTATAGGTGAGATGCTCTGCAGGACAGAGAATAGCAATGAGATATAGGTTAAATGCTCTGCAGGACAGGGGGATAGTATGCAGGAATACGTGAGATGCTCTGCAGGGCAGAAGAATAATATAGAATTATAGGTGTGGTGAAATATAAATATATATATATATAAATATGTGTAGTGACATATGTCTAGGGTTATATGTGTGACTGGTGATAATGTAACATCTGTCCTGAAGGCAAGTCGCACCTAGGTGTTAATAGGTACTTCTTTGGGAATAGTAGAAATTCTGTCTCCAGATCTCACCAGGAGGCCTAGCTAGGGCCGAAAAGAAAAGCAACATTTGGCACCTTCTAGGTCTTGGAGGGGAGATGCTAAATTGCGGCCTGAGGGAAGCTATCCCTGGGAATCATCTCACACGTGTCTCCAGAGGAAAATAATATATATTCATTAGTAGAGCGGCCATTCCCAATCAAACAGACCGCAATTATGATTTTAACCTGGGAGGCCGGTCTAGAAACCTGACCTCAGACCAAAGTTATAAATTTAGGCTGCAGACAGAGAATTGTGTTCACATGATGGGGGCAGCCTGAGAAGCTGATGTGATCCAATCTACCTTCTTCCTTCCCTCAGGGAGCAGAAAGCAACTACCAGTTAGATAATTTATGTAAGTTTTCTCCTGTTTATTTTGACATTGTTTGCATAAGTTGTATGTCTTTTTATTATCGTATTTTTATACCTTTTTCTTATTGTAAGCATTGAACTTTTTGCTATTAAAGTATAAAACTTTAACAAGTTGAACCTTGAATGTTTTAAAAGAATCCATAGCCAAAAGGTGTGTGAGCCTTATGAGTGATAGACATATTTTTATTAGTATTATTAGTTCCAGGACTCATCGCCTGTGTATTCGATGAGTGGTGGCAGCGCGTATGAGCGGGTGTGTGGCCTGGGTCGGTGTGTGATTTATGCTCCCATTACATCATAGGACAGAGTTTGAATGCTGGACTGAGAGTGGGGAGATAGATTAACCCTTGCAGGCACAACCCCAAGTCACGTGTGAGAGCAGGCCCGTGACGAATAAGTGACACCACGGAGATGGGATCCGTGACAATAGGTGAGATGCTCTGCAGGACAGAGAATAGCAAAGAGATATAGGTTAAATTCTCTGCAGGACAGGGGGATAGTATGCAGGTATACGTGAGATGCTCTGCAGGGCAGAAGAATAATATAGAATTATAGGTGAGATGCTCTGCAGGACAGAGAATAGCAAAGAGATATAGGTTAAATGCTCTGCAGGACAGGGAGATAGTATGCAGGTATACGTGAGATGCTCTGCAGGGCAGAAGAATAATATAGAATTATAGGTGAGATGCTCTGCAGAACAGAGAATAGCAAAGAGATATAGGTTAAATGCTCCGCAGGACAGGGGGATAGTATGCAGGTATACGTGAGATGCTCTGCAGGGCAGAAGAATAATATAGAATTATAGGTGAGATGCTCTGCAGAACAGAGAATAGCAAAGAGATATAGGTTAAATGCTCTGCAGGACAGGGGGATAGTATGCAGGTATACGTGAGATGCTCTGCAGGGCAGAAGAATAATATAGAATTATAGGTGAGATGCTCTGCAGGACAGAGAATAGCAAAGAGATATAGGTTAAATGCTCTGCAGGACAGGGGGATAGTATGTAGGTGTACGTGAGATGCTCTGCAGGGCAGAAGAATAATATAGAATTATAGGTGAGATGCTCTGCAGGACAGAGAATAGCAAAGAGATATATGTTAAATGCTCTGCAGGACAGGGGGATAGTATGCAGGTATACATGAGATGCTCTGCAGGGCAGAAGAATAATATAGAATTATAGGTGAGATGCTTTGCAGGACAGAGATTAGCAAAGAGATATAGGTTAAATGCTCTGAAGGACAGGGGGATAGTATGCAGGTATAAGTGAGATGCTCTGCAGAAAAGAGAATAGTATAGAATTATAGGTAAGAAGCTCTGCAGCACAGATGAATGTCTGCGAAAATTGCCCACATAAAAAACTACCTACAAGTTTATTAAGAACAGTTTATTAAGGAGTTCTAATAACAACAATAACAAGTTTATTAACCCCTTAGCGACCGCCGATACGCCTTTTAACGGCGGCCGCTAAGGGTACTTAAACCACAGCGCCGTTAATTAACGGCGCTGTGGAAAAAGTCCTTAGCGCCCCCCAGAGGCCGATTTTCTCCGGGGTCTCGGCTGCCGAGGGTAGCCGAGACCCCAGAGAACATGATTCGGGGGGTTTTTAACCCACCCCGCATTTGCGATCGCCGGTAATTAACCGTTTACCGGCGATCGCAAAAAAAAAAAAAAAAAAAAAAAAAAGCGATCTCTTTTTAATTTCTCTGTCCTCCGATGTGATCGCACATCGGAGGACAGAGAAAAGGGGTCCCAGGAGGCCCCCCAATACTCACCTAGCTCCCCCGATGCTCCTCGTGTCTCCCGGTGGGCGCCGCCATCTTCAAAATGGCGGGCGCATGCGCAGTGCGCCCGCCGGCCGGCACCTGGAGAATCTTTGGGGTCTCGGCTGCCGGGGGTAGCCGAGACCCCAAAGAGCACGATCGGGGTCGGTATTACCGACCCCTGTTTTGCGATCGCCGGTAATTAACTGTTTACCGGCGACCGCAAAAAAAAAAAAAAAGTAAAGTGTAATTCTCTGTCCTCTGATGTGATCGCACATCAGAGGACAGAGAAATAGGGGGATTCGGGGACCCTAGCATACTCACCTAGGTCCCTGGATCCTCTTGCTGCTCCTCCTGGCCGCCGGCAGGAGAACATGGCGGACGCATGCCCAGTGCGCCTGCCATCTGTCTCCATCTGCCGGCCGGCAGGAGAACAGCAGTTGGGGCTAAAATTAGGGGTAGGGTTAGGGGTAGGGTTAGGAGTAGGGTTAGGGTTAGGGGTAGGGTTAGGTTAGGGGTAGGGTTAGGGGTAGGGTTAGGTTAGGGTTAGGGGTAGGGTTAGGTTAGGGTTAGGGGTAGGGTTAGGGGTAGGGTTAGGGTTAGGTTAGGGGTAGGGTTAGGGGTAGGGTTAGGTTAGGGGTAGGGTTAGGGGTAGGGTTAGGTTAGGGTTAGGGGTAGGGTTAGGGTTAGGGTTAGGGGTAGGGTTAGGGGTAGGGTTAGGGTTAGGTTAGGGTTAGGTTAGGGGTAGGGTTAGGGGTAGGGTTAGGGGTAGGGTTAGGTTAGGGGTAGGGTTAGGTTAGGGGTAGGGTTAGGGGTAGGGTTAGGTTAGGGTTAGGGGTAGGGTTAGGGTTAGGGGTAGGGTTAGGGGTAGGGTTAGGGTTAGAATGCGCATGCGCGGTCAGAAATGGCGGATGCGACGTACAAAAAAACGTTTCATTGAACGTTTTTTTGTGCCGACGCTCCGCCAAAACACAACTGATCCAGTGCACGACGGACGCGACGTGTGGCCATCCGTCACGATCCGTCAGCAATACAAGTCTATGGGCAAAAAACGCATCCTGCGGGCACATTTGCAGGATCCGTTTCTTGTCCAAAACGACGGATTGCGACGGAATGCCAAACGACGCAAGTGTGAAAGTAGCCCTAGGGCTAGGGTTAGGGTTGGGGCTAAAGTTAGGGCTAGGGTTGGGGCTAAAGTTAGGGTTAGAGCTGGGATTAGGGTTAGGGTTTGGATTAGGGTTCGTATTAGGGTTAGGGTTGGCATTAGGGTTACGCTTGGGATTAGGGTTAGGTTTGGGATTAGGGTTAAGGTTAGGGTTGTGATTAGGGGTGTATTGGGATTAGGGTTAGGTTTGAGGTTAGGGTTGAGATTAGGATTAGGGGTGTGTTGGATTTAGGGTTTTGATTAGGGTTATGGTTAGGGTTGACATTAGGGTTGTTTTGGGGTAAGGGTTGTGATTATGGTTAGGGTTAGTGATTAGGATTATGGATGAGGTTGGGATTAGGGTTAGGGGTGTGTTGGGGTTAGGGTTGGAGCTAGAATTGGGGGGTTTCCACTGTTTAGGTACATCAGGGGGTCTCCAAACACGACAGCCAATTTTGCGCTCAAAAAGTCAAATGGTGCTCCCTCCCTTCTGAGCTCTGCCGTGCGCCCAAACAGTGGGTTACCCCCACATATGGGGCATCAGCGTACTCGGGATAAATTGGACAACAACTTCTGGGGTCCAATTTCTCTTGTTACCCTTGTGAAAATAAAAACTTGGGGGCTACAAAATCTTTTTTGTGAAAAAAAAAATATTTTTTATTTTCACAACTCTGCATTCTAAACTTCTGTGAAGCACTTGGGCATTCAAAGTTCTCACCACACATCTAGATAAGTTCCTTGGGGGGTCTAGTTTCCAAAATGGGGTCACTTGTGGAGGGTTTCTACTGGTTAGGTACATCAGGGGCTCTGCAAACGCAACATAATACCCGCAGACCATTCTATCAAAGTCTGCATTCCAAAACGGCACTCCTTCCTTCCGAGCTCTGCCGTGCGCCCAAACAGTGGTTTACCCCCACATATGGGGTACCAGCATACTCAGGACAAATTGGACAACAACTTTTGGGGTCCAGTTTCTCTTGTTACCCTTGTGAAAATAAAAATTTGGTGGCTAAAAAATCTTTTTTGTGGAAAAAAAAATATTTTTTATTTTCACGGCTCTGCATTATAAACTTCTGTGAAGCACTTGGGCATTCAAGGTGTTAGGAGTCGAGTTTCCTCTGCTGCACAGGGGGAATCTCGATCCGTCTCCGCTGCGGTCTCCCATTCCCCTCCAGCCGCAGTGGAGTCTGCTCAGCAGGGACGTCGATCCCAGCGTCTCGCTCAGTCTGACTCTGTGAGAAGAGTTATTGCTGCTTCTCCAGCTTCTGCCTTTGAAGCCTATTCTGGTCAGCAGCGAGCGGACTTCTCTGGGACTAAGTTCTTATCTGCACACACTGAGCATGCCCAGGGCAAGATCTCCCGTTGGAGATCGAGGGTCATGTGCTCAGGCTCTGCGGCACATTCCATTGGTCCTCTTGGCAGGTCCTAGAAGGGCAAAAGTTCTGTAGCCATTTCCTGTGCTGCAGCTATATAAACTGCGCATGACCGCACGGCCATGCGCTAGTATTGTCTTACAATTGATATGTGTGTATGTGTGAGTGCAAGTCGTTCTTGGTTACCCCTTCCCTATTGAATGTCTGTTCGCGGAAGGTGTACGGCTGCTATCTAGCGCTCGACTTAGCCTACTACACTAAACACACATCACAGCGTCCTGTAGCTGTGCCTGCCAGTACGGCGCCGTGCGCCTGCCTTGCGCTTTCCATACCCAAGTCTGGGTGGTTAGTGGCGTCCGTTAGTGCGGCATCGCTCGCGCACTTGTGCGCTTATATTTCTGAAGGTTCTCTACACACCCAGTTGCGGTGTTGTGCCAGCAAGGGCCTAATCGGGCTTCAATCCCTTCTGGGGTTAAGTCCGCTGGCCACTTGCTCGCTCTCTAGTGCGGTATTGCGGTCCTGTGAATTAACAGGATCGCTTTCCTCACGCTGGGTGAGGTTTAACCCACGCGTGTTTACTTTAGTGTACCGCTATAGAGTCTGCAAATTGCTAGCAGCAGGTTCTCACCTGCACGGTGGACCCCGGACTGCGAACGCATCTTCGTCACCTGTCTTGGTGCGTTCCGCCAGTCCTAACATAATACTAGCGCCAGGGTCTGGCTAGTAAATGGCAGACGGTCAGCGTCTACAGCAGTACATCCAGCAGCTGGAGGGTAGGTTGGCGGCTCTCGAGCGCACAACCTCAGCTGTGGACGTTACTGCTGTCGCTGTTCAGGCTGCAAGTGCAGCTGCAGCCAGTTTGTCCGCTGCCACCCCTGCTCCGACCTTATCCCGTCTCCCGCTTCCAGACAAGTTTGCTGGTGACAGTAAGCCATGTCGGGGATTCGTGAGCCAGTGCTCCATACATCTCGAGCTGCTGGCTGCACGTTTTCCTACGGAACGGGCGAAAGTGGGATTCATTATATCTCTCTTGTCGGGCAGGGCGTTGGAGTGGGCAACGCCGCTTTGGGAACGTGGTGATCGTGTGGTGCAGAGTGCTCCTATCTTCCTGGACGCTCTGAGGCAGGTCTTTCTGGGACCTCGTGTCACCCACGATACCGCGCTCCAATTGTTGGCAATTACTCAGGCTTCGTCCATGGTCAGCCAGTTTGCCATCCTATTCCGGACTCTAGCTTCTGAGCTGGAATGGCCGGATAAAGTCCTTATTCCGGTGTTCTGGAAAGGACTGGCAGATCATGTGAAGGACGCCTTGGCCACCAGGGAGATTCCCGCCACACTGGAGGAGCTTATTACTCTAGCTACCCGCATCGATCTCCGTTTTAACGAGCGGAGGTTGGAGCGGACCCAGTGTAGGCAGAGGTTTCGGCTGGCTCCCATCTTTGCCAAACCTCTAGAATCTCCTGTTATGGCGTCCGACTCCCATGAGGCCATGGAGGTTTCTCGAGCGGGATCTAGGTCTCAGACCGCTCGAGTACCTGTGCTATGTAAAAATTGCCAGCAACCGGGACATTTCGCTAATAAATGTCCACGGCGGTCGGGAAAACGATCGCGTCTAGTGTCCATTGGAGGAGGTTCACTGGACACCGCGGCATTTTCCTCAAAATTGTCCTTTAAAGGGACAATCCTGTTAGGCACATCCACTCTTACAGTAGAGCTTTGTGTGGATTCAGGAGCAGAGGGAAATTTTATGTCTTCTGCTTTTGCTCAGCGCCACGCAATACCTCTGGCTATGCTAGCCAAACCAGTAACCGTGAGAGTGGTGAATGGGTCGACACTTCCATTACAGATCACACATCAGACTGTCCCTTTCACGTTAGCCATGTCCCCATCCCACCAGGAGACTATTTCCCTTCTTGTCCTTCCCGAGGGAATGGATGAGATTCTGCTGGGAATGCCCTGGCTTCGTTTCCACTCCCCACATATTGAGTGGACCTCTGGGAGGATATTGGGTTGGAGTGAATCCTGTAAGGGCAGATGTGTGAAAGAGTGCGTTCAGGTTTCCACCACTGAGATACCCGCAGATCTCTCTACTCTCCCCAAACACTATTGGTCTTATGCAGACGTCTTTTCCAAAAAAGCCGCGGAGACCCTTCCGCCTCACCGTCCCTATGACTGTCCTATAGATCTCTTGCCTGGAGCAGAACCTCCTCGGGGACGTGTCTATCCCCTCTCTCTCCCGGAAACGGAGGCTATGTCCCAATACATCCAGGAGAATTTGGCAAGAGGATTTATTAGGAAGTCAGTGTCACCAGCTGGGGCAGGGTTCTTCTTCGTACAGAAGAAGAATGGAGAGTTGCGTCCTTGCATAGACTACAGGGGTCTTAACGCCATCACCGTTAAAAATAAGTACCCGCTGCCCCTGATTTCTGAGCTTTTTGATAGGCTACGGGGAGCTAAGGTATTTACCAAATTAGACCTGCGGGGAGCTTATAACCTGATTCGCATTCGTGAGGGGGACGAATGGAAGACGGCGTTTAACACCAGAGATGGGCATTATGAGTATCTGGTGATGCCCTTCGGGCTCTGTAATGCCCCAGCCGTTTTCCAAGACTTTGTCAACGACATCTTCCGGGATATGCTTTCCACCTCGGTCGTAGTCTATCTGGATGATATTCTCATCTTCTCTCCAGATATTGACTCCCACCGGAGAGATGTTGGCAGAGTCTTCGACCTCTTACGGGCAAACTCTCTTTACGCAAAGTTGGAGAAGTGTGTGTTTGAGCAGGAGTCTTTACCTTTCTTGGGCTATATCATCTCTGCCCAAGGATTGGCTATGGATCCTGCCAAACTACAGGCTGTGATGGACTGGCAAGAACCCCATTCACTTAAAGCGGTGCAGCGCTTTATGGGGTTCATTAATTATTACCGCCAGTTCATCCCCCATTTCTCAACTTTGGTAGCTCCCTTGGTAGCCCTCACCAAGAAGGGAGCAAATCCCAAAGTGTGGTCTGAAGAGGTCTCCAGGGCCTTTTCTTCTACTAAGTCTCATTTTGCTAGCGCTCCCATCCTACATCGTCCCGATGTCGATAAGCCGTTTATAATGGAGGTGGATGCCTCTTCCGTTGGTGCTGGAGCAGTCCTCTTCCAGAAGGATGCTCAAGGTCGGAAGCATCCGTGCTTTTTCTTCTCCAAGACCTTCACACCAGCGGAGAGGAATTATTCCATCGGGGACAGGGAGTTGCTAGCGATGAAATTGGCTTTCTCTGAGTGGAGACATCTCTTGGAGGGGGCTCGTTTTCCCTTTCAAGTATTTACAGACCATAAAAATTTGCTATATTTGCAAACAGCCCAGAGGCTAAATTCTCGCCAGGCCAGATGGTCCTTATTCTTCTCCCGATTCCACTTCACCCTCCATTATGTCGCTGGGGAGAAGAACATTCGAGCTGATGCTCTTTCTCGCTCTGTTGTGTCATCTGAGGAGGAGGAAGGAGAGCCTCGGCTTATTGTTCCTTCTGAGAGCTTGAGAACCGTGGCTCCGGTGTCGCTTGAGTCTGTGCCTCCAGGCAAGACTTTTGTGCCCATAAATTTGCGACCGGAGGTTCTCTCTTGGGCTCATTCCTCCAGGGTGGGTGGACACTTTGGGACTAAAAGGACATCTGAGCTGCTGGCGAGGACGTACTGGTGGCCGCATATGCTGCGAGATGTCAGGGATTACGTTCTGGCGTGTGTCTCATGCGCCAAAAATAAGTCTCCTCGACAACGGCCGTCTGGGTTACTCTATCCCTTGCCGGTGGCAGACAGGCCCTGGGAGATGGTCGGGATGGACTTTGTAGTGGGTTTGCCCAAGTCTCGCGGCTGTACCGTCATTTGGGTAATTACCGATCATTTCTCGAAAATGGTGCACTTGGTGCCGCTCCCACGGTTACCTTCTGCACGGGCCTTGGCAGCGTTGTTCATAAGACACATCTTCCGCCTACACGGCATGCCAGACAAAATTGTCAGTGACCGGGGTCCCCAGTTTGCGTCTCAGTTCTGGAGAGAGCTTTGTCGTCTTCTCAGCATTGAGTTAAATCTCTCTTCCGCATATCATCCCGAGACGAATGGGTTGGTAGAGAGGGCCAATCAGACTCTGGTCACATATCTGCGACATTTTGTTTCTGCCAGGCAGGATGACTGGGCATCTTTATTACCATGGGCAGAGTTCGCCCTTAATAACGCTGTAGCCGATTCCACCGGTCAGACTCCTTTCCTCCTTAATTACGGCCAGCATCCGCGGGTTCCTGTGCCTATGCCCGTGTCCTCTGCTGACTCCAGGGTGGCAGACTGGGCAGTGGAGGCACGGGACATTTGGGACCGCACTCAGGATGCCATTCGGGCCTCGAAGGAGAGAATGAGGTCCTCCGCCGATGCACATCGGCGCCCTGCCCCGGCCTTTGCTCCTGGCGACTTGGTGTGGCTCTCCGCCCGTAACATCAGGCTGCGAGTTGAGTCCACTAAGTTTGCTCCTCGCTACTTGGGCCCATTCAAGGTCCTCGAGCAGGTTAATCCCGTGGTCTACCGCCTGGCTCTTCCTCCACGCTTGGGTATCACCGACACCTTTCATGTGTTCCTCTTGAAACCCGTATACATGTCCCGGTTTTCCGAGTCATCTGCCGGGACATCGGGTTCGTCTACGGACGATTACGAGGTGAACGCTATTTTGGGGTGCAAGGTGGTACGCGGCAAAAAGTTTTATTTGGTGGATTGGAAGGGTTATGGTCCAGAGGACAGGTCTTGGGAGCCTGCTGAAAACATTCGGGCCCCACAGCTCATTGCTGCCTTCGAGCGTAGCGAGGCCCAAGGAGGGGGGGGCCCTAGGAGGGGGGGTAATGTTAGGAGTCGAGTTTCCTCTGCTGCACAGGGGGAATCTCGATCCGTCTCCGCTGCGGTCTCCCATTCCCCTCCAGCCGCAGTGGAGTCTGCTCAGCAGGGACGTCGATCCCAGCGTCTCGCTCAGTCTGACTCTGTGAGAAGAGTTATTGCTGCTTCTCCAGCTTCTGCCTTTGAAGCCTATTCTGGTCAGCAGCGAGCGGACTTCTCTGGGACTAAGTTCTTATCTGCACACACTGAGCATGCCCAGGGCAAGATCTCCCGTTGGAGATCGAGGGTCATGTGCTCAGGCTCTGCGGCACATTCCATTGGTCCTCTTGGCAGGTCCTAGAAGGGCAAAAGTTCTGTAGCCATTTCCTGTGCTGCAGCTATATAAACTGCGCATGACCGCACGGCCATGCGCTAGTATTGTCTTACAATTGATATGTGTGTATGTGTGAGTGCAAGTCGTTCTTGGTTACCCCTTCCCTATTGAATGTCTGTTCGCGGAAGGTGTACGGCTGCTATCTAGCGCTCGACTTAGCCTACTACACTAAACACACATCACAGCGTCCTGTAGCTGTGCCTGCCAGTACGGCGCCGTGCGCCTGCCTTGCGCTTTCCATACCCAAGTCTGGGTGGTTAGTGGCGTCCGTTAGTGCGGCATCGCTCGCGCACTTGTGCGCTTATATTTCTGAAGGTTCTCTACACACCCAGTTGCGGTGTTGTGCCAGCAAGGGCCTAATCGGGCTTCAATCCCTTCTGGGGTTAAGTCCGCTGGCCACTTGCTCGCTCTCTAGTGCGGTATTGCGGTCCTGTGAATTAACAGGATCGCTTTCCTCACGCTGGGTGAGGTTTAACCCACGCGTGTTTACTTTAGTGTACCGCTATAGAGTCTGCAAATTGCTAGCAGCAGGTTCTCACCTGCACGGTGGACCCCGGACTGCGAACGCATCTTCGTCACCTGTCTTGGTGCGTTCCGCCAGTCCTAACACAAGGTTCTCACCACACATCTAGATAAGTTCCATGGGGGGTCTAGTTTCCAAAATGGGGTCACTTGTGGGGGATTTCTACTGTTTAGGCACATCAAGGGCTCTCCAAACGCGACATGGCGTCCGATCTCAATTCCAGCCAATTCTACATTGAAAAAGTAAAACGGCACTCTTTCTCTTCCAAGCTCTGCGGTGCGCCCAAACAGTGGTTTACCCCCACATATTGGGTATCGACGTACTCAGGAGAAATTGCACAACAACTTTTGTGGTCTAATTTCTCCTGTTACCCTTGTGAAAATAAAAATTTGTGGGCAAAAAGATCATTTTTGTAGAAAAAATGCGATTTTTTTTTTTCACGGCTCTACGTTATAAACTTCTGTGAAGCACATGGGGGTTCAAAGTGCTCGCCACACATCTAGATAAGTTCCTTAAGGGGTCTAGTTTCCAAAATGGTGTCACTTGTGGGGGGTTTCCACTGTTTAGGCACATCAGGGGCTCTCCAAACGCGACATGGCGTCCAATCTCAATTCCAGCCAATTCTACATTGAAAAAGTAAAACGGCACTCCTTCTCTTCCAAGCTCTGCGGTGCGCCCTAACAGTTGTTTACCCCCACATATTGGGTATCAGCGTACTCAGGAGAAATTGCACAACAACTTTTGTGGTCTAATTTCTCCTGTTACCCTTGTGAAAATAAGAATTTGTGGGCAAAAAGATCATTTTTGTGTAAACAAAAGCGATTTTTTATTTTCACGGCTCTACGTTATAAACTTCTGTGAAGCACTTGGGGGTTCAAAGTGCTCACCACACATCTAGATAAGTTCCTTAAGGGGTCTAGTTTCCAAAATGGTGTCACTTGTGGGGAGTTTCCACTGTTTAGGTACATCAGGGGCTCTCTAAATGTGACATGGTGTCCGATCTCAATTCCAGCCAATTCTGCATTGAAAAAGTCAAACGGCGCTCCTTCACTTCTAAGTTCTGCTGTGCGCCCTAACAGTGGTTTACCCCCACATATGGGGTATTGGCGTATTCAGGAGAAATTGCATAACAAAATTTATGGTTACATTTCTGTTTTTACACTTGTGAAAATAAAAAAAATGGTTCTGAATTAAGATGTTTGCAAAAAAAAGTTAAATGTTCATTTTTTCCTTCCACATTGTTTCAGTTCCTGTGAAGCACGTAAAGGGTTAATAAACTTCTTGAATGTGGTTTTGAGAACCTTGAGGGGTGTAGTTTTTAGAATGGTGTCACACTTCATTATTTTCTATCATATAGACCCCTCAAAATGACTTCAAATGTGATGTGGTCCCTAAAAAAAAATGGTGTTGTAAAAATGAGAAATTGCTGGTCAAATTTTAACCCTTATAACTCCCTAACAAAAAAAAATTTTGTTTCCAAAATTGTGCTGATGTAAAGTAGACATGTGGGAAATGTTATTTATTAACTATTTTTTATGACATATCTCTCTGATTTAAGGGCATAAAAATACAAAGTTTGAAAACTGCAAAATTTTAAAAATTTTCGCCATATTTCCGTTTTTTTCATAAATAATCGCAAGAAATATCGAAGAAATGTTACCACTAACATGAAGTACAATATGTCACGAAAAAACAATCTCAGAATCAGCGGGATCCGTTGAAGCGTTCCAGAGTTATAACCTCATAAAGTGACAGTGGTCAGAATTGCAAAAATTGGCCTGGTCATTAAGTACCAAATTGGCTCTGTCACTAAGGGGTTAAACAATCACTGCACACCTACAAATAATTAGCTGTCGGGTGATTGTCCTTGACTTCCATGGTCTCCATTGAAATACAATACAGCACAACACAGGCAGCAAAGAAAATGCTGAATGGATTTCAACAAAGGTCTCCGGGCCCAGTTTACTTCTCCAGGTTCTACAGGTTCGGTTCACTCATCCCTAGTCCCAGAGTACGGATTCTGTTCTTGTCATTCCACTGTGCTAACAATAATTCCACTCTCATTGTGGTGTGTCTGGGCCTAGAGACCCTTATTCAAATCCACTCTGCATTTCCTTCCATCCTATGCCTGCCTGCACCTGCAGTATACAGTGGGGCAAAAAAGTATTTAGTCAGTCAGCAATAGTGCAAGTTCCACCACTTAAAAAGATGAGAGGCGTCTGTAATTTACATCATAGGTAGAACTCAACTATGGGAGACAAACTGAGAAAAAAAAATCCAGAAAATCACATTGTCTGTTTTTTTAACAATTTATTTGCATATTATGGTGGAAAATAAGTATTTGGTCAGAAACAAAATTTCATCTCAATACTTGGTAATATATCCTTTGTTGGCAATGACAGAGGTCAAACGTTTTCTGTAAGTCTTCACAAGGTTGCCACACACTGTTGTTGGTATGTTGGCCCATTCCTCCATGCAGATCTCCTCTAGAGCAGTGATATTTTTGGCTTTTCGCTTGGCAACACGGACTTTCAACTCCCTCCAAAGGTTTTCTATAGGGTTGAGATCTGGAGACTGGCTAGGCCACTCCAGGACCTTGAAATGCTTCTTACGAAGCCACTCCTTCGTTGCCCTGGCGGTGTGCTTTGGATCATTGTCATGTTGAAAGACCCAGCCACGTTTCATCTTCAATGCCCTTGCTGATAGAAGGAGGTTTGCACTCAAAATCTCACGATACATGGCCCCATTCATTCTTTCATGTACCCGGATCAGTCGTCCTGGCCCCTTTGCAGAGAAACAGCCCCAAAGCATGATGTTTCCACCACCATGCTTTACAGTAGGTATGGTGTTTGATGGATGCAACTCAGTATTCTTTTTCCTCCAAACACGACAAGTTGTGTTTCTACCAAACAGTTCCAGTTTGGTTTCATCAGACCATAGGACATTCTCCCAAAACTCCTCTGGATCATCCAAATGCTCTCTAGCAAACTTCAGACGGGCCCGGACATGTAATGGCTTAAGCAGTGGGACACGTCTGGCACTGCAGGATCTGAGTCCATGGTGGCGTAGTGTGTTACTTATGGTAGGCCTTGTTACATTGGTCCCAGCTCTCTGCAGTTCATTCACTAGGTCCCCCCGCATGGTTCTGGGATTTTTGCTCACCGTTCTTGTGATCATTCTGACCCCACCGGGTGGGATTTTGCGTGGAGCCCCAGATCGAAGGAGATTATCAGTGGTCTTGTATGTCTTCCATTTTCTAATTATTGCTCCCACTGTTGATTTCTTCACTCCAAGCTGGTTGGCTATTGCAGATTCAGTCTTCCCAGCCTGGTGCAGGGCTACAATTTTGTTTCTGGTGTCCATTGACAGCTCTTTGGTCTTCACCATAGTGGAGTTTGGAGTCAGACTGTTTGAGGGTGTGCACAGGTGTCTTTTTATACTGATAACAAGTTTAAACAGGTGCCATTACTACAGGTAATGAGTGGAGGAAAGAGGAGACTCTTAAAGAAGAAGTTACAGGTCTGTGAGAGCCAGAAATCTTGATTGTTTGTTTCTGACCAAATACTTATTTTCCACCATAATATGCAAATAAATTGTTAAAAAAACAGACAATGTGATTTTCTGGATTTTTTTTTCTCAGTTTGTCTCCCATAGTTGAGGTCTACCTATGATGTAAATTACAGACGCCTCTCATCTTTTTAAGTGGTGGAACTTGCACTATTGCTGACTGACTAAATACTTTTTTGCCTCACTGTATGTGTATGATACATAACTAGGTAGGGTCTGTTCACTCTTACTCTTGGTAGTCATAAGTGGACAGGGAAGGAAGTGCAGGCCCTAGAATCACTGGCACTGAGGTCAATGGGAGAGCGGAGCTGCTATGACACTTCCGCTCCTCTGAAAGATTCTGACAGAATCTCACCTTTCTGCGGTGCCTTCTGGGCTTCCAGGATCATCTATCTCAGCCAGCAGCACCCTGCTTTTGATGGGCACCCACTGAGATGATAATGTATTAGATCTGACCTGCAGTCCCATGTAACTCCACATATAATACAATGATTCTTTGGTGGGTACTGATAGCAGTGATGGTTCCTCTGGATCATACTGCTGCTGTTTCTGCATGCATTGTGCTGCTGTTCTGGACTGGTTGGAGGAGTAAGGCAGAATCAGTGAGAGATGAGAGCAGACTCTAGTGCTGATAATGACAGACTGCTACAAACCACAGATCTTCAGCATGTTTGCAGTTTTGCACTAGGTCAGCTGTAATCACAAGTTGATCACACATCATGTGAACATCCTCACCTTTCACCTCAATTATCATAGATGTGAAATGTTGTGATGCTGCAATTGGCAATTTTCCATGTGGGCAATTTTCCATGTGGGCAATTTTCAGTGTGGGCAATTTTCCGTGTGGGCAATTTTCTGTGTGGGCATTTTTCATGTGGGCATTTTTCATGTGGGCAATTTTCCTATGGGCATTTTTCAGGGAACGGTATGTTGTTTGCACAGGGCGGTTTGCCAGGCCAGGAGATGTTCTATGAAGAATAACACATTGGTTAGCACTGCAGCCTTGCAGCGCTGGAGTCCTGGGTTCTAATCCCACCCAGGACAACATCTGCAAAGAGTTTGTATGTTCTCTCCGTGTTTGCGTGGGTTTCCTCCGGGCACTCCGGTTTCCTCCCACATTCCAAAGACATACTGATAGGAATTCTAGATTGTGAGCCCCAAAGGGGACAGTGATGATAATGTGTGCAAACTGTAAAGCGCTGCGGAATATGTTAGCGCTATATAAAAATAAAGATTATTATAGATTATTATTGGTTTTTCTTTTATCTTCCTCACTAGATGTAAAGTCAGCATAGAGGGTTTCTGGGTTGTCTCTAATTATGGCAGTTTTTATGGCTTTCTTTTCTCGAATGCTCTTCTGCCCTTCTGACTCCTGCTGGCTTGTGTCCCCGACTCTCTGCTATCTGCATTTACTTTGTTCTGCTTGTTTTGATCCAAACGTACATTTTCCATTTTTAGAATTCTAATCCTTATTTCTGATAGTTGTAAGTTCTAGCAAGTCTACGAGTGTGATGAGGCTGAGGATGGTCCTACCTGAGGGTGCTGTCCTCTGGATGCCAGACCTGGTGCTGCCTGCTGTCTGTCCACCAGGAGATTCTTGTTTTGTCCTTTAAAACTTATTTTTCCTTATTTTTCATAAAGATCTTTAGTCCGGCTCAGTCCAGCTCACTTCTGTAATCCACAGGGATGAGTTTTTCCAGGTTGTGTCCTAAAGTTTCCTCATTACAAGGTATAAAGTGATGAAAGTTCAGGAGCTCATGTTTAGTGCTGCTTACTCCTGGAATGGTGGGCGGTGATATATCTACAATCTACAACCATCTCCACTCTGGAATAGCCACTGCACCCCTGAATCCTATGTACTTCTCTCCCTCTGTTCTAAGTGGTACTTTGCTTCTTTTTCACTGACTTAATTCCTAAATCATTCTGAAAATTTTCTGACTGCATATTGACATGTCTGTGCTCCTCACACCTAGCCCCATCTTTTGATCTTATCCTGCCTCTGTTTTCATTTTTGGTAGTCAAATGTTGTATTAACTGCAATCTGCTAATTGTCCCCTGCTGTGGACTGTCCTCCTCCACTTCCTTCCTCTCCTCCCTATCTCATCTGGCTTCATTTCTTGGACATTTGAATGGTATAAGTTGCATGCAGCGGGTCAGATCTGACTTTAGTAAGATGTGACATAATTTCAAGTGACATATTTTAAGTGTATGATCTGAAATATACCAGAAATAGTCCAGAAATCGGCCAGACGGTAAGACTAATCACTGTCTTCTAAATTTACTTGCCTTTTTTTTCTCCCCTGCTCTTTAACCATGCTCACATTTCCCCCACCATTTTTGCTGCACTAATCCTCACTCTCCTCCACTAACCCCATACCCTCGCACCCTCAAACCACATAACTGTCTCCCCCTCTCTCTTACCCCCCCACCTTGCTTCATCTGCAGACCTGCTCGCTAACCTCAGACCTCTACCACCAAAACATAATATAAGCCAATCACTCTCCTGTTATGATCCGGTGACCTTGGAGCCACATGAAACTTTCTCTGAAGTAGGTGGAAACTATACTGACCGCAAATCCTGAACTGACACCACAACTAGAAGTAGCCGTGGGGTGTGCCTAACAAATCCTAGACACCTCGACACAGCCGGAGGACTAAATACCCCTATAGATGGAAATAGGAATTCTACCTTGCCTCAGAGCAGAACCCCAAAGGATAGGCAGCCCCCACGAATATTGACTGTGAGTAGTAGAGGAAAGACACACGCAGGCAGAAAACAGGATTTAGCAAAAGAGGCCACTCTAGCTAAATAGGAAAGTTAAAACCCTTCCAAAAATATCCACAGCAGATAATACAAAAATTTCCACAATCTAACTAAAGACGTGGAACGTATATCTGCAACTCCTGAGAATCCAACAAAACTGAGAAAATACTGACACAATCTAAGCTGGACAAGAAAAAACTAATGAATAGCACATAATTATAAAGCACACAGCATGTGTGCCTAAGAAACAAAAACCAACCACTTATCTTTAGCTGATTTAGCAGCAAGGCAGGAGGAACAAGACAGAGATCCAAATCCTCCCAAAACCATGGACAACTGGCAAGGACTAATGAATCCTGCACACCTAAATACCCCAGTCAGAACTGCAATCAGTAGACACACCTGACCAGGACTGCAACCCAGGGACAACTGCATTACCACCTACAACCACCGAAGGGAACCCACAAGCAGAATTCACAACCGTACCCCCACTTGAGGAGGGGTCACCGAACCCTCACCAGAGCCCCCAGGCCGATCAGGACGAGCCAGATGAAAGGCACGGACCAAATCAGCAGCATGGACATCAGAGGCAAAAACCCAAGAATTATCCTCCTGGCCATAACCCTTCCATTTGACAAGGTACTGAAGCCTCCGCCTTGAAAATCGAGAATCCAAAATCTTCTCAACCACATACTCCAACTCCCCATCAACCAACACAGGGTCGGAGGATCAACAGAGGGAACAACGGGCACCACATATTTCCACAATAAAGATCTATGGAAGACATTATGGATAGCAAAAGAGGCAGGAAGTGCCAATCGAAAAGACACCGGATTAATAATCTCAGAAATCCTATAAGGACCAATAAACCGAGGCTTAAACTTAGGGGAAGAAACCTTCATAGGAACATGACGGGAAGACAACCAGACCAGATCCCCAACCCGAAGCCGGGAACCAACACACCGACGACTTTTAGCAAAACGTTGAGCCTCCTCCTGAGACAACACCAAATTGTCCACCACATGAGCCCAAATCTGCTGCAACCTGTCAACCACAGAATCCACACCAGGACAGTCAGAAGGCTCAACCTGCCCAGAAGAAAAACGAGGATGAAAACCAAAATTACAAAAGAAAGACGAAACCAAGGTAGCAGAACTAGCCCAATTATTAAGGGCAAACTCGGCCAATGGCAAAAAGGCCACCCAATCATCCTGATCAGCAGACCCAAAGCATCTCAAATAAGTCTCCAAAGTCTGATTAGTTCGCTCGGTCTGGCCATTTGTCTGAGGATGAAATGCAGAAGAAAAAGACAAATCAATGCCCAACCTAGCACAAAAGGCCCGCCAAAACCTAGAAACAAACTGGGAACCTCTGTCGGACACAATATTCTCCGGAATACCATGCAAACGAACCACATGCTGAAAAAACAACGGAACCAAATCTGAAGAGGAAGGCAATTTAGGCAAAGGCACCAAATGAACCATCTCAGAGAACCGGTCACAAACAACCCAGATAACCGACATCCTCTGGGAAACTGGAAGATCAGAAATAAAATCCATAGAAATATGCGTCCAGGGCCTCTCAGGGACCGGCAATGGCAAAAGCAACCCACTAGCACGGGAACAACAAGGCTTGGCCCGCGCACAAGTCCCACAGGACTGCACAAAAGAACGCACATCACGTGACAAAGAAGGCCACCAAAAGGACCTACCAACCAAATCTCTGGTACCAAAAATACCAGGATGACCAGCCAACACAGAACAGTGAACCTCAGAAATCACTCTACTAATCCATCTGTCAGGAACAAACAGTTTCCCCACTGGACAGTGGTCAGGTCTATCAGCCTGAAATTCCCGAAGAACCCGTCGTAAATCAGGGGAAATGGCAGAAAGGACCACCCCTTCTTTCAGAATGCCGACTGGTTCAAGTACCTCAGGAGAATCAGGCACAAAACTCCTAGAGAGGGCATCAGCCTTAATATTCTTAGAACCTCGAAGATACGAAACCACGAAATCAAAACAGGAAAAAAACAAGGACCAACGAGCCTGTCTAGGATTCAGCCGTTTGGCAGACTCGAGGTAAATCAAATTCTTATGATCGGTCAAGACCACAATACGGTGCTTAGCTCCCTCATGCCAATGTCGCCACTCCTCAAACGCCCACTTCATAGCCAACAACTCCTGATTGCCGACATCATAATTGCGTTCAGCAGGCGAAAACTTACGGGAAAAGAAGGCACACGGTTTCATCAAGGTACCAACAGAATCCCTCTGAGACAAAACGGCCCCTGCCCCAATCTCAGAAGCGTCAATCTCAACCTGAAACGGAAGAGAAACATCTGGTTGGCGCAACACCAGCAGAAGTAAATCGGTGCTTAAGCTCCTGAAAGGCAGAGACAGCCGCAGAGGACCAATTCACCACATCAGCACCTTTCTTCGTCAAATCGGTCAAGGGTTTAACCACGCTGGAGAAGTTAGCAATGAAACGGTGATAAAAATTAGCAATACCCAAAAATTTCTGAAGGCTCTTCAAGGATGTGGGTTGAATCCAATCATGAATGGCCTGAACCTTAACCGGATCCATCTCCATAGATGAGGGAGAAAAAAATGAAGCCCAAAAAAGAAACCTTCTGCACCCCAAAGAGACACTTAGACCCCTTCACAAACAAAGCATTGTCACGAAGGATCTGAAATACCATCCTGACCTGTTCCACATGAGACTCCCAATCATCGGAAAAAAATCAAAATATCGTCCAAATATACAATCAAGAACTTATCAAGATAAGTCCGGAAGATATCATGCATGAAGGACTGAAAAACAGATGGAGCATTAGTGAGCCCGAATGGCATCACAAGGTATTCAAAATGGCCTTCGGGCGTATTAAACGCAGTTTTCCATTCATCACCCTGCTTAATACGAACAAGATTATATGCCCCCCAAAGGTCAATCTTCGAAAACCAACTAGCCCCCTTAATCCTAGCAAACAAATCGGAAAGCAAAGGTAAAGGGTATTGATACTTGACCGTGATCTTATTCAAGAGGCGATAATCAATACAGGGTCTCAAGGAGCCATCCTTCTTAGCAACAACAAAAAAATCCCGCTCCCAACGGTGAAGAAGATGGCCGAATATGCCCCTTTTCCAAAGACTCCTTAATATAATTCCGCATGGCGGTATGTTCAGGCACAGACAGGTTGAAAAGTCGGCCCTTAGGAAACTTACAGCCTGGAATCAAGTCAATAGCACAATCACAGTCCCTGTGCGGTGGAAGGGAACTGAACTTGGGCTCATCGAATACATCCTGAAAATCAGATAAAAACTCTGGAATTTCAGAAGAGGAAAAAGAGATTGACATCAAAGGAACATCATTATGAACCCCCTGACAACCCCAACTAGTCACAGACATAGACTTCCAATCCAACACAGGATTATGTACCTGCAACCACGGAAAACCCAGCACGACAGCATCATGCAAATTATGCAACACCAGAAATCAACAATCTTCCTGATGGGCTGGTGCCATGCGCATGGTCACCTGTGTCCAAAACTGGGGCTTATTTTTATCCAAAGGTGTAGCATCAATGCCCCTTAAAGGAATAGGGTTCTGCAAAGGCTGCAAGGGAAAACCACAACGCCTGGCAAACTCAAAGTCCATTAAGTTCAAGGCGGCGCCTGAATCCACAAACGCCATAACAGAAAATGATGACAATGAGCAGATCAAGGACACAGATAACAGAAATTTAGGTTGTACAGTACTGATAGTAAATGAACTAGCGATCCTCTTTGTCCGTTTAGGGCAGACTGAAATGACATGAGAAGCGTCGCCACAATAATACCACAACCTATTCTGACATCTGAATCCTTGTCGTTCCGTTCTAGACAGAATCCTATCACACTGTATTGGCTCAGGAATCTGCTCTGAGGACAACGCCACGGCGCGCACGGTTCTGCGCTCCCGCAAGCGCCGGTCAATCTGAATGGCCAGAGACATAGAATCACTCAGACCGAAAGGCGTGGGAAACCCCACCATAACATCTTTAACGGATTCAGAAAGACCCTTTCTGAAAATTGCCGCCAAAGCATCATCATTCCATTTAGTCAACACAGACCATTTTCTAAATTTCTGACAATACAATTCTGCCGCTTCCTGACCCTGAGACAGGGCCAACAAGGTTTTCTCCGCTTGATCCACAGAATTTGGTTCATCATATAATAATCCTAAAGCCTGAAAAAAGGAGTCTACATTAAGCAAAGCTGGATTCCCAAATTCCAGGGAAAATGCCCAATCCTGTGGATCGCCACGCAGCAGGGAGATGATGATTTTAACCTGCTGAATGGAATCACCGGAGGATCGAGGTCTCAGAGCAAAAAACAGTTTACAGTTGTTTTTAAAACTCAAAAGTTTGGACCTGTCACCTGAAAACAAATCAGGAGTAGGAATCTTCGGCTCTAAAACAGGAGTCTGAACAATATAATCAGAAATACCCTGTACACTAGCAGCAAGCTGGTCTACACGAGAAGCTAATTCCTGAACATTCATGCTAGCATAAGACTCCTCAGTCACCCAGAGAAAAAGAGGCAAAAAAAAAACAGACTGCAGAAAAAAAAATGGCTCAACACCTTTCTTCCCTTCTTCTGAGATGCATTTAACTCATTATTGGCCAGTTGTACTGTTATGATCTGGTGACCTTGGAGCCACATGAAACTTTCTCTGGAGTAGGTGGAAACTATACTGACCGCAAATCCTCAACTGACACCGCAACTAGAAGTAGCCGTGGGGTGTGCCTAACAAATCCTAGACACCTCGACACAGCCGGAGGACTAAATACCCCTATAGATGGAAATAGGAATTCTACCTTGCCTCAGAGCAGAACCCCAAAGGATAGGCAGTAGTAGAGGAAAGACACACGCAGGCAGAAAACAGGATTTAGCAAAAGAGGCCACTCTAGCTAAATAGGAAAGGATAGGACAGAATACTAAGCGGTCAGTATTAAAACCCTTCCAAAAATATCCACAGCAGATAATACAAAAATTTCCACAATCTAACTAAAGACATGGAATGTGTATCTGCAACTCCTGAAAATCCAACAAGACTGAGAAAATACTGACACAATCTAAGCTGAACAAGAAAAAACTAATGAATAGCACAGAATTATAAAGCACACAGCATGTGTGCTCAAGAAACAAAAACCAACCACTTATCTTTAGCTGATTTAGCAGCAAGGCAGGAGGAACAAGACAGAGATCCAAATCCTCCCAAAACCATGGACAACTGGCAAGGACTAATGAATCCTGCACACCTAAATACCCCAGTCAGAAATGCAATCAGTAGACACACCTGACCAGTAGGGTTGAGCGACTTTTACTTTTATAGGATCGGGTCAGGTTTCACGAAACCCAACTTTTTCAAAAGTCGAGTCGAGTAAAATCGGCCGATCCTATAAAAAAGTCGGGGTCGGCCGAAACTCGAAACCCAATGCATTGCATTGGGTTTCCAATGGTTCCCAGGGTCTGAAGGAGAGTATACTCTCCTTCAGGCCCTGCGATCCATATTTAAGTGTAAAATAAAGAATTAAAATAAAAAATATCGCTATACTCATCCTCGGACGCGCCCTGGTACTAACCGGGAACCTTCCTTCCTTCGAATCAGCGCTTGCAGGACCTTGCGGTGACGTCGCGGCTTGTGATTGGTCGCGCGACCGCCCATGTGACCGCTCGCGCGACCAATCACAAGCCGCGACGTCACCGCAAGGTCCTGGAAGCGCTGATTCTTAGGAAGGAAGGCTGCCGGAAAGAAGCAGGGCGCGTCCGAGGGTGAGTATATTCCTATTAGGTATATACTCACCCTCGGACGCGCCCTGCTTCTTTCCGGCAGCCTTCCTTCCTAAGAATCAGCGCTTCCAGGACCTTGCGGTGACGTCGCGGCTTGTGATTGGTCGCGCGAGCGGTCACATGGGCGGTCGCGCGACCAATCACAAGCCGCGACGTCACCGCAAGGTCCTGCAAGCGCTGATTCGAAGGAAGAAAGGCTGCCGGTTAGTACCAGGGCGCGTCAGAGGGTGAGTATAGCGATATTTTTTATTTTAATTCTTTATTTAACACTTAAATATGGATTCCGATACCGATTTCCGATATTGCAAACATATCGGAACTCGGCATCGGAATTCCGATACCAGATTCAGAAGATCGCCGACTTCATGGCCAACCCCACACAGGGGTCGGGTCGGGTTTCATGAAACCCGACTTTGCCAATAGTCGGCGACTTCTGAAAATGGCCGACCCGTTTCGCTCAACCCTACTGACCAGGACTGCAACCCAGGGACAACTGCATTACCACCTACAACCACCGGAGGGAACCCACAAGCAGAATTCACAACACTCTCCTTCACCCACCTGCTTCTTTCTCTGCTTATTCTCACTGCTAGTGACACATCCCCCAATCCTGCCCCCCACCTCAATCATCTCGAATCCTCACCCCTATCCTTCTCACACTATGAAAACTATTGCAACTCCTCACACTTAAAATCTGTGCCACTGACCCCCACCCCCCTGCTTCCTCTCTTTGGGGCACTTTGGAATGCCTGCTCTATATGCAACAAGCTCCACGTGATCCACGATCTCTTTACTTCCTGCAACCTTTCCTTCCTGGCCCTCACTGAGACCTGGCTGACGACCCCTGACACGGCCTCACCTGCAGCCCTACGGCGGCCTCCAATTTACCCACACTCCTCGCTCTGGCAACAGACATGGTGGAGGAGTGGGTATCCTTTCTAAAAACTGTTCCTTCAACCCTATCCAATCCCCACCCTCCCTTATCCTCCCTTCTTTTGAGATTCACTCTGTCTGTTTCTACGCTCCCTCTAATCTCCAAATGGCTGTCATATACCGACCACCGGGCTCAGTCACTGCCTTCATCGACCAATTCTCCACCTGGCTCCTTCACTTTCTCTCTGCTGACATCCCCACCATCATCATGGGCGACTTTAATATACCTACTGACACCCGCCAGCCAGCAGCCTCCAAGCTACTGGCCCTTACTTCATCCTTTGGACTCACTCAGTGGTCCTCCACAGCCACCCACACAGACGGACATACACTAGACCTCATCTTCACCCGCCTCTGTCCCTTATCTAATCTCACAACCACTCCCTTCCCCCATCTGACCACCATCTACTCACCTTCTCATCCTTGTCCTCCTCACCTGCCCCCTATGTCCAGCCATTACTACATCCTCGCAGAAACCTCGCACATCTAGACATCCACAGACTCTCAGACTCTCTCCTACCCGTTTCCTCCATATCTTCACTCCATGACACGGACAGTGCCACCGCTTTCTATAACTCCACCCTCACATCAGCCATAGACTCAGTCGCCCCTCTCATGCATGGCACAGTGCGATGAACCAATAGGCAACCTTGGCATAACAATCTCACAAAAAAACTTCGACAGGCATCCAGGGTTGCGGAGTGGCATTGGAAGAAAACACGCCTGCCAGACAACTTCACTGCTTTCAAACAAGCTACATTTGACTTCAAATTAGCCCTCACCTCCACTAAACAGACCTATTTCACTAACCTTGTATCTTCACTATCCTACAACCCAAAACTACTATTTAGCACATTTACCTCCCTCCTCCGCCCACCACTGCCACCTCTAACTCCCCTCATCTCTTCCGAGGACTTTGCTACCTTCTTCAAAAACAAGATCGACCAAACAAGGCAAATCCTAACTGTTCCACGACCCCAACCACTCCATATACCAGACCTCTGCCCTTCCCTAATAACCTCCCTCTCCAACATCACTGAAGGAGAGCTTACTTGCATCTTTTCCAAATCGCACCTCACCACCTGTGCACTTGACCCCATCCCCACCCACCTGCTCCCCAACCTCACTAACATACTCATTCCAGCCCTAACCCATCTCTTCAACCTATCGCTATTTTCTGGTACCTTCCCCTCTGCCTTCAAACATGCCACCATCACACCCATCCTCAAAAAAACTAACCTTGACCCAACTGCTATGCCCAGCTACTGCCCAGCTCCCGTTTGCTTCAAAACTCCTTGAGCAGCATGTCCATGCTCAAATTTCCTCCCACCTCTCATCTCTCTCCTTGCCAACTTCCAATCTGGCTTCCGCCCCACCACTCCACCGAAACTGCCCTGACAAAAATTACTAATGACTTACAGCCAAAGCTAACAGACAGTTCTCCATCCTCCTCCTTCTCGACCTGTCCTCTGCTTTCAACACAGTCGATCACTGCATGCTGCTACAGATTCTTTCTTCCCTTGGCATCAAAGACCTTGCCCTGTCCTGGATTGCCTCATACCTTTCCGACCACACATTTAGCGTTTCCCACTCCCACACCACCTCCTCATCCCGCCCTCTCTCTGTTTGAGTCCCTCAAGGCTCTGTCCTAGGGCCCCTACTTTTTTCCATCTATACCCTTGGCCTAGGACAACTCATAAAGTCCCATGGCTTCCAGTACCACCTGTATGCGGACGACACTCAGATCTACCTCTCTGGCCCGGATGTCACCTTTCTGTTGTCCAGAATCCTGAAGTGTCTGTCAGCCATATCCTCCTTCTTCACCTCTCGCTTCCTAAAACTCAATGTAGACAAAACCGAACTCACCATCTTTCCCCCATCTCACGTATCCCCCCTACCTGACCTATCTATTATGGTAAACGGCATCATGCTCTCTCCAGCACCTGAAATCCGCTGCCTCGGGGTAACTCTCGACCCTGCCCTGTCCTTCAAACCGCACATCCAAACTCTTGCCACCTCCTGTCGCCTCCAACTCAAAAATATTGCCAGAATCCGTTCCTTCCTCAGCCCACAATCTACCAAAACTCTTGTGCATGCCCTCATCATCTCCCGCCTCGACTACTGCAACCACTACAGTCTGTCCTCAAATCTGCTGCCCGGCTAATCCACCTCTCTCTTCGCTACTCCCCTGCTTCTCCCCTCTGCAAATCCCTCCACTAGCTCCCAATTCCCCAACGAATCCAGTTCAAACTACTAACACTGATCTACAAAGCCATCCACAACCTGTCCCCTCCCTATATCTCTGAACTAATCTCCCAATATCTTCCCTCACATAATCTCCGATTCTCCCAAGACCTCCTACTCTCCTCCACACTTATTCGGTCCTCACACAACCGCCTCCAAGATTTCTCCCGAATATCCCCCATCCTCTGGAATTCCATGCCTCAACACGTCCGACTATCCACCACCCTCGGATCCTTCAGACGGAACCTGAAAACCCATCTCTTCAAGAAAGCCTACAGCCTGCAATAACCATTCTGCCGCCTCGCCATCGCCAGAGCCGCCGCCTCGCCATAGCCGCTGCCTCGCCATCGCCAGAGCCGCCGCCTCGCCATCGCCAGAGCCGCCGCCTCGCCATCGCCTCACCCCTACCTTCTGCCTCTTCCCCACTATCCCATAGAATGTAAGTCCGCAAGGACAGGGTCCTCTACCCTCTGTACCAGTCTGTCACTGTAAACTTGTTTACTGTAAACGATATATATAACTATGTATGTAACCCCTTTCTCATGTACAGCACCATTAAATTAATGGTGCTATATAAATAAATAATAATAATAATAATACAATACATACAAACTACATACTACATACATGCTACATACATGCTACATACATACTACATACATACAGCATACTACATGCATACATACTACATACATATTACGTACATACTACATACTACATACTACATACATGCTACATACATACTACATACTACATACATACTACAGACAACATACATACTACATACATACTACATACATACATACAACATACTACATACATACTACATACAGTACATATATACTACATACATATATACTTGCTACATACATACTACATACAATACATACATACTACATACATATATACTTGCTACATACATACTACATACATACATACTACATACATACTACATACATATAACATACTACATACATACTACATACATACTACACACATGCTACATACATACTACATACATACATGCATACTACATACATGCTGCATACATGCTACATACATAATACATACATACTACATGCATACTACACACATACTACATACCTAGTACATACATACTACATACTACATACATACATACATACTACATACATACAACATATTATATACATGCTACATACATACTACATACATACTACATACAATACATTCATACATTACATACAATATGTACATACAGACATACAGTACTTATAACAGAGAACATACTCACCATTACTTGTAATTTTGATCCCGAAGCCAGTGTCATCTATAAAAAAGATTAAAATAACAAACAACCAATATAGTCCCTGATCCGCAGAAATCCACGAGTGTCCCACGACGATCTTCCGTGGAGAACAGCAGCATCAGTTGATGCGAACGCTCTCTAGGGGCTCCAGGAATACAATGATGGGAGGAAAGTATCCTTCCGCACTGTATTCCTCCGCCGCTGTAAAAAAAATAGTCCCTAGTCTCACTTTTGGCATTGCTGTGTGTGTCACTGAAGGTCCTATAGAGCAGTGACATCACCCGATGTCACTGTTCTATAGGGGAGATCGTCGTGGGACACTCGTTATTAATTGGACTATGGAGGACAGGGAGTATACGATTTATTATTTTGCGTTTTTTGCAGGCGCTGAAGTATGGTAAGTATGATTAAATTAAGAATATTAAAATACTTTTTTCCTAATGTGTGTGTTTTATTAACCCTTTACTAGTATTGGATTAATAATGGATAGGCGTCTTATTGACGCCTCTCCATTATTAAACCGGCTTATTGTCACCTTACAATAGCAAGGTGACATTAACCCCTTATTACCCCATATCCCTCCGCTACATGTGAGTGGGAAGAGAGGGGCGCATCTTATAGGCTATGAATATCAGCCTGCAGCTGTCTGCGTAGCCTTTCTGGCTATAAAATATAGGGGTACCCCACGTCATTTATTTTGGGGTCCCCTTATTTTAATAGCCAGTAAAGGCTACGCAGACAGCTGCGGGCTGATATTCATAGCAAGCTACAAATATTGGCCCCCAGCCATCGGCTATCCCCCTCTGACGCGGAAAATTGTGTGGGAGCCCACGTCGCTTTTTCCCGTATGTTTTTTTAAATTAAACGCCCATTAAGGCCTCTTTCACATTGCATCGGTACTTGTCCGTCGCTATGCGTCGGGCCGACGCACGTTGTGAAATTTGTGCACGACGTGGCCATCCGTCGCGATCCGTCGCTAATACAAGTCTATGGGTTAAAAACACATCCTGCGTGCACATTTGCAGGATCCTTTTTTTCCGCCGAATCCGTTTTTTTCTCATACAGTTGTATTAGGCACTTAATCTGGAGGGTACATGCCTGGTGTGTCTGTCCTGTATCGTTATGGACAACTTATTAATCCTACAGTAGTGAAAGAGTTTAAAAAAAATAAAGACACAGCCAGAAAAAAAGTATTTTAATATTCTTCATTTAACCATACTTACCATACTTCAGCGCCTGGAAAAAACGTAAAATAATAAACCGTATACTCCCTGTCTGACGCATTCCAATTAATAACGAGTGTCCCATGATGATCTCCCCTATAGAACAGTGACATCGGGTGATGTCACTGCTCTATAGGACCCTCAGTGACATACTGACAGGAGACAATGGCTCCTGCAGTGCATCACTGAGGGGTTACTAGAGTTCAAAGTCTCACTTTATGGCAATTGCTGCGTGGGAAAATTTCTCACACAGCAATGCCAAAAGTGAGACTAGGGACTATTTTTTTTTACAGCGACGGAGGAATACAGTGCGGAAGGATACCTTCCTCCTGTCATTGTATTCCTGGAGCCCCTAGAGAGTGGTTGCATCAGCGGATGCTGCCGTTCTCCACGGGAGATCGTCGTGGGACACTCGTGGATTTCTGCGGATCAGGGAGTATATTGGTTGTTTGTTATTTTAATCTTTTTTACATATGACACTGGCTTCGTGGATCATGACAAGTAATGGTGAGTATGTACTCTATGTTTTATGTACTGTATGTATGTATTTTATGCAATGTATGAATGTATTGTATGTAGTATTTATGTAGCATGTATGTAGTATGTTGTATGTATGTAGCATGTATGTAGTATGCATGTAGTATGTATGTAGAATGTATGTAGCATGTATGAAGTATGTATGTAGCATGCAGTATGTATGTAGTATGTATGTAGCATGTATGTATGCAGTATGTATGTAGTATGTATGAATGTACTATGTATGTAGTATGTATGTATGTATGTAGTATGTAGTATGTATGTAGTATGTTGTATGTATGTCATATGTATCTAGTATGTATGTTGTATGTAGTATGTATGTATGTATGCAGTATGTATGTATGTAGTATGTATGGAGTATGTATGTAGTTTGCATGTATGTAATATGTATGTAGTATGTAGGTTTTTGTGTGTTTTTTTTTACATTCAACACATTAGCCAGATGATGGGACTACTGCTGTCCCATCATTGGCTAATGTGTCAATCACTGCCATTGTAGCAGGCATAGCCCGATGGGACTTGTAGTCCCATCGGACGATGCCTGCACACAAACAAAGACTCCCGGCAGGCCGCACAGACCCCCGAGAGGCCCGTACAGACCCCCGGCAGGCCGCACATACCCAAGGCAGGCCGCACAGACCCCTGGGAGGCCCGCACAGACCCCCGGAAGGCCACACAGACCCCCGAGAGGCCCATACAGACCCCCGGCAGGCCCGCACCGACCCTCCATGGTCCCACACAGACACGCAGTCTCCGCCCATGCACCGCCCACACTCTTCCCCCCTCCAGAACAGGATGTACATGAAAAGAAAGGGCTTATTTTAATTCCGATATTTGTGTCCCATTGACCTGCATTGGTATTGGGTATCGGCAGGGCCGCCATCAGGGCACTACAGCCGTGACTGGCGTATGGGGCCCGGTGAGCAGAGGGGGCCCGCATCGGGCCCCCTCTTACCTGCTCACCGGGCCCCTACCGGCAGCCGCAGGCAGAACCGGGCCCTTAGCGGCGGCCGGCGCTACAGCTGTACGCTATTGACGTGTGGGCCTGCGCCCGCACGTCAATAGTTAACAGCCACCAGCCGCAGCGTGCAGGTCGCCGGCGTCTGACGTCAGTCGCCGGCGAGTGCACGGTGCAGCTGCGTGGAGAGAGGAGCGCGGCAGGTAAGTAGAACTTTTTTGTTTTTTTGAGAGCGGCGATGCGGGGGGGAGGGGGGGGGGGTGGCCCAGGGCAGTAAAGCTGGACACAGGGTGGGGGCCGGGGGGCAGTAAAGCTGGACACAGGGTGGGGGCCGGAGGGCAGTAAAGCTGGACACAGGGTGGGGGCCCGGGGGCAGTAAAGCTGGACACAGGGTGGGGGCCGGGGGGCAGTAAAGCTGGACACAGGGTGGGGGCCAGGGGGCAGTAAAGCTGGACACAGGGTGGGGGCCGGGGGCAGTAAAGCTGGACACAGGGTGGGGGCCGGGGGGCAGTAAAGCTGGACACAGGGTGGGGGCCCAGGGCAGTGAAGCTGGACACAGGGTGGGGGCCGGGGGGCAGTAAAGCTGGACACAGGGTGGGGGCCGGGGGGCAGTAAAGCTGGACACAGGGTGGGGGCCGGGGGGCAGTAAAGCTGGACACAGGGTGGGGGCCCGGGGGCAGTAAAGCTGGACACAGGGTGGGGGCCGGGGGGCAGTAAAGCTGGACACAGGGTGGGGGCCGGGGGGCAGTAAAGCTGGACACAGGGTGGGGGCCGGGGGGCAGTAAAGCTGGACACAGGGTGGGGGCCCAGGGGCAGTAAAGCTGGACACATGGTGGGGGCCGGGGGGCAGTAAAGCTGGACACAGGGTGGGGGCCGGGGGCAGTCAAGCTGGACACAGGGTGGGGGCCGGGGGGCAGTAAAGCTGGACACAGGGTGGGGGCCCGGGGGCAGTCAAGCTGGACACATGGTGGGGGCCGGGGGGCAGTAAAGCTGGACACAGGGTGGGGGCCAGGGGGCAGTCAAGCTGGACACAGGGTGGGGGCCGGGGGGCAGTAAAGCTGGACACAGGGTGGGGGCCCGGGTGCAGTAAAGCTGGACACAGGGTGGGGGCCGGGGGGCAGTAAAGCTGGACACAGGGTGGGGGCCGGGGGGCAGTAAAGCTGGACACGGGGGGGCAGAGTGCTGGGCAGAGTGCTGAACAGAGATGGGGCAGAGTGCTGGACAGAGATGGGGCAGAGTGCTGGACAGAGATGGGGCAGAGTGCTGGACAGAGATGGGGCAGAGTGCTGAACAGAGATGGGGCAGAGTGCTGGACAGAGATGGGGCAGAGTGCTGGACAGAGATGGGGCAGAGTGCTGGACAGAGATGGGGCAGAGTGCTGGACAGAGATGGGGCAGAGTGCTGGACAGAGATGGGGCAGAGTGCTGGACAGTAGGGTTGAGCGACCTTGACCTTTTTAGAGTCGAGCCGTGTTTCGCGAAACCCGACTATCTTAGAAGTCGAGTCGAGTGGAATCGGCCGATTATCGCGAAAAGTCGGGTATCGCCCGAAACACGAAACCCAATGCAAGTCAATGGGGGAGCATAGTCGGCAGTGAGTGGAGGCCAGGAAAACACCTACACTGCCCATTTTAATGGCAAAAACATCCATTCTTGTTAAAGAAGCTTGTCAATCGTAATTTACCTTATAATAATTGGAAGGCATTTGAAATTGGGGGTCATTTGGCTAAAGTTGTGGGGGGTAGGGCTGGTTCAAGTAATTAGTGGGCCCAGTAAATCTGGACCACGTCACGGCAGTGGAGCAGGGAGAGGTAAGTATTTCAACTTTGCAAGTGCTGTGATCCTGAGCAAGCAGGGGGGGCCCACTCGTTGGCATTGGCACTGGCACAGGGCCCCTCAAAGTACAGCGGTGTGTTTGCATGGCGGGGGCGCCTCCCACCGGCAGCAACACTTTTGCGTACTATGAGAGGCCCTGTGCCAGTGACGTCGCCAACTAGTATTCCTCCCCCCACCTGATGAAGGAACCTGCACTTTCATCTGCACCTTCCTCTTTGTCCCCGTGTAAGGTGGTATGGTATGCGGGAAGAGGAACCTGACTTTCAGCAGGGTCACAATCTTGCTGTGTAGCGTGCACGGGGAATTTTGCGTTATGGGTCAATGTACCAGCAGACTCATCTATCACTGGCTGGGCAATGGGCAGGATGAGGAGGAAACACAGATATAGGCCCAAAGAATAAAGTTGGCTAAATGCAGTTCAAAATTGGTAACACAGGACTAACCAGGGGGCATTGCAGTGGAGGACAACTGGAATGAGAGGCTGACACAGAGAGTAGGCCCAAATCAGTAAGTAGTCGAAATGCAGTTCAAAATTGGCAACCGTAGTAAACAGGCGGCACAGCTTTGTTCAGTGGAGGAGAACAGCAAGGAGTGGCAGACACCTTATAGTAGGCCCCAACCCAACTAGTAGGCCAAATGCAGTCTAACATTAACAACTACTTAACGAGAGCCTGAAAATGGAATTTCAGGACAGGAAACCAGGAGAAAAGCAAGGAGTGGCAGACACCGATAGTAGGCCCCAAACCAACTAGTACGCCAAATGCAGTTGTTCCGTTTAACCACAATTTAATGAGAGCCTGAAGATAGAAGTTCAGGAAAGGCAACCTGGAGATCACCTTGGAGTGGAACACACCATCTCTCTACACCCCATACCCAATTTGTAGGCCTAATGCAGTGTAGTTTCCAAGAACTACTAAACGAGAGCCGGAAGATCGAAGCTCAGGAAAGGCAACCTGGAGAACACCTTGGAGTGGAACACACCATCTCTCTACACCCCATACCCAATTTGTAGGCCTAATGCAGTGCAGTTTCCAAGAACTACTAAACGAGAGCCGGAAGATCGAAGCTCAGGAAAGGCAACCTGGAGAACACCTTGGAGTGGAACACACCATCTCTCTACACCCCATACCCAATTTGTAGGCCTAATGCAGTGTAGTTTCCAACAACTACTAAACGAGAGCATGAAGATCGAAGCATTGGCGAGGAAACCTGGGGAACACCTTGGAGTGGAACACACCATCTCTCTACACCCCATACCCAATTTGTAGGCCTAATGCAGTGTAGTTTCCAAGAACTACTAAACGAGAGCCGGAAGATCGAAGCTCAGGAAAGGCAACCTGGAGAACACCTTGGAGTGGAACACACCATCTCTCTACACCCCATACCCAATTTGTAGGCCTAATGCAGTGTAGTTTCCAACAACTACTAAACGAGAGCCAGAAGATCGAAGCTCAGGAAAGGCAACCTGGAGAACACCTTGGAGTGGAACACACCATCTCTCTACACCCCATACCCAATTTGTAGGCCTAATGCAGTGTAGTTTCCAAGAACTACTAAACGAGAGCCGGAAGATCGAAGCTCAGGAAAGGCAACCTGGAGAACACCTTGGAGTGGAACACACCATCTCTCTACACCCCATACCCAATTTGTAAGCCTAATGCAGTGTAGTTTCCAAGAACTACTAAACGAGAGCCGGAAGATCGAAGCTCAGGAAAGGCAACCTGGAGAACACCTTGGAGTGGAACACACCATCTCTCTACACCCCATACCCAATTTTTAGGCCTAATGCAGTGTAGTTTCCAAGAACTGCTAAACGAGAGCCGGAAGATCGAAGCTCAGGAAAGGCAACCTGGAGAACACCTTGGAGTGGAACACACCATCTCTCTACACCCCATACCCAATTTGTAGGCCTAATGCAGCGTAGTTTCCAACAACTACTAAACGAGAGCATGAAGATCGAAGCATTGGCGAGGAAACCTGGGGAACACCTTGGAGTGGAACACACCATCTCTCTACACCCCATACCCAATTTGTAGGCCTAATGCAGTGTAGTTTCCAAGAACTGCTAAACGAGAGCCGGAAGATCGAAGCTCAGGAAAGGCAACCTGGAGAACACCTTGGAGTGGAACACACCATCTCTCTACACCCCATACCCAATTTGTAGGCCTAATGCAGCGTAGTTTCCAACAACTACTAAACGAGAGCCGGAAGATCGAAGCTCAGGAAAGGCAACCTGGAGAACACCTTGGAGTGGAACACACCATCTCTCTACACCCCATAACCAATTTGTAGGCCTAATGCAGTGTAGTTTCCAAGAACTACTAAACGAGAGCCGGAAGATCATAGCTCAGGAAAGGCAACCTGGAGAACACCTTGGAGTGGAACACACCATCTCTCTACACCCCATACCCAATTTGTAGGCCTAATGCAGCGTAGTTTCCAACAACTACTAAACGAGAGCATGAAGATCGAAGCATTGGCGAGGAAACCTGGGGAACACCTTGGAGTGGAACACACCATCTCTCTACACCCCATACCCAATTTTTAGGCCTAATGCAGCGTAGTTTCCAACAGCTACTAAACGAGAGCCGGAAGATCGAAGCTCAGGAAAGGCAACCTGGAGAACACCTTGGAGTGGAACACACCATCTCTCTACACCCCATACCCAATTTGTAGGCCTAATGCAGTGTAGTTTCCAAGAACTACTAAACGAGAGCCGGAAGATCGAAGCTCAGGAAAGGCAACCTGGAGAACACTTTGGAGTGGAACACACCATCTCTCTACACCCCATACCCAATTTGTAGGCCTAATGCAGCGTAGTTTCCAATAACTACTAAACGAGAGCCGGAAGATCGAAGCTCAGGAAAGGCAACCTGGAGAACACCTTGGAGTGGAACACACCATCTCTCTACACCCCATAACCAATTTGCAGGCCTAATGCAGTGTAGTTTCCAAGAACTACTAAACGAGAGCCGGAAGATCAAAGCTCAGGAAAGGCAACCTGGAGAACACCTTGGAGTGGAACACACCATCTCTCTACACCCCATACCCAATTTGTAGGCCTAATGCAGCGTAGTTTCCAACAACTACTAAACGAGAGCATGAAGATCGAAGCATTGGCGAGGAAACCTGGGGAACACCTTGGAGTGGAACACACCATCTCTCTACACCCCATACCCAATTTGTAGGCCTAATGCAGTGTAGTTTCCAAGAACTACTAAACGAGAGCCGGAAGATCGAAGCTCAGCAAAGGCAACCTGGAGAACACCTTGGAGTGGAACACACCATCTCTCTACACCCCATACCCAATTTGTAGGCCTAATGCAGTGTAGTTTCCAAGAACTACTAAACGAGAGCCGGAAGATCGAAGCTCAGGAAAGGCAACCTGGAGAACACCTTGGAGTGGAACACACCATCTCTCTACACCCCATACCCAATTTGTAGGCCTAATGCAGTGTAGTTTCCAAGAACTACTAAACGAGAGCCGGAAGATCGAAGCTCAGGAAAGGCAACCTGGAGAACACCTTGGAGTGGAACACACCATCTCTCTACACCCCATACCCAATTTGTAGGCCTAATGCAGTGTAGTTTCCAACAACTACTAAACGAGAGCATGAAGATCGAAGCATTGGCGAGGAAACCTGGGGAACACCTTGGAGTGGAACACACCATCTCTCTACACCCCATACCCAATTTGTAGGCCTAATGCAGTGTAGTTTCCAAGAACTACTAAACGAGAGCCGGAAGATCGAAGCTCAGGAAAGGCAACCTGGAGAACACCTTGGAGTGGAACACACCATCTCTCTACACCCCATACCCAATTTGTAGGCCTAATGCAGTGTAGCTTCCAACAACTACTAAACGAGAGCCAGAAGATCGAAGCTCAGGAAAGGCAACCTGGAGAACACCTTGGAGTGGAACACACCATCTCTCTACACCCCATACCCAATTTGTAGGCCTAATGCAGTTTAGTTTCCAAGAACTACTAAACGAGAGCCGGAAGATCGAAGCTCAGGAAAGGCAACCTGGAGAACACCTTGGAGTGGAACACACCATCTCTCTACACCCCATACCCAATTTGTAGGCCTAATGCAGTGTAGTTTCCAAGAACTACTAAACGAGAGCCGGAAGATCGAAGCTCAGGAAAGGCAACCTGGAGAACACCTTGGAGTGGAACACACCATCTCTCTACACCCCATACCCAATTTTTAGGCCTAATGCAGTGTAGTTTCCAAGAACTGCTAAACGAGAGCCGGAAGATCGAAGCTCAGGAAAGGCAACCTGGAGAACACCTTGGAGTGGAACACACCATCTCTCTACACCCCATACCCAATTTGTAGGCCTAATGCAGCGTAGTTTCCAACAACTACTAAACGAGAGCATGAAGATCGAAGCATTGGCGAGGAAACCTGGGGAACACCTTGGAGTGGAACACACCATCTCTCTACACCCCATACCCAATTTGTAGGCCTAATGCAGCGTAGTTTCCAACAACTACTAAACGAGAGCATGAAGATCGAAGCATTGGCGAGGAAACCTGGGGAACACCGTGGAGTGGAACAAACCATCTCTCTACACCCCATACCCAATTTGTAGGCCTAATGCAGCGTAGTTTCCAACAACTACTAAACGAGAGCCGGAAGATCGAAGCTCAGGAAAGGCAACCTGGAGAACACCTTGGAGTGGAACACACCATCTCTCTACACCCCATAACCAATTTGTAGGCCTAATGCAGTGCAGTTTCCAAGAACTACTAAACGAGAGCCGGAAGATCAAAGCTCAGGAAAGGCAACCTGGAGAACACCTTGGAGTGGAACACACCATCTCTCTACACCCCATACCCAATTTTTAGGCCTAATGCAGCGTAGTTTCCAACAACTACTAAACGAGAGCATGAAGATCGAAGCATTGGCGAGGAAACCTGGGGAACACCTTGGAGTGGAACACACCATCTCTCTACACCCCATACCCAATTTTTAGGCCTAATGCAGCGTAGTTTCCAACAACTACTAAACGAGAGCCGGAAGATCGAAGCTCAGGAAAGGCAACCTGGAGAACACCTTGGAGTGGAACACACCATCTCTCTACACCCCATACCCAATTTGTAGGCCTAATGCAGTGTAGTTTCCAAGAACTACTAAACGAGAGCCGGAAAATCGAAGCTCAGGAAAGGCAACCTGGAGAACACCTTGAAGTGGAACACACCATCTCTCTACTCCCCATACCCAATTTTTAGGCCTAATGCAGCGTAGTTTCCAACAACTACTAAACGAGAGCCGGAAGATCGAAGCTCAGGAAAGGCAACCTGGAGAACACCTTGGAGTGGAACACACCATCTCTCTACACCCCATACCCAATTTGTAGGCCTAATGCAGTGTAGTTTCCAAGAACTACTAAACGAGAGCCGGAAAATCGAAGCTCAGGAAAGGCAACCTGGAGAACACCTTGAAGTGGAACACACCATCTCTCTACTCCCCATACCCAATTTGTAGGCCTAATGCAGTGTAGTTTCCAAGAACTACTAAACGAGAGCCGGAAGATCGAAGCTCAGGAAAGGCAACCTGGAGAACACCTTGGAGTGGAACACACCATCTCTCTACACCCCATACCCAATTTGTAGGCCTAATGCAGCGTAGTTTCCAACAACTACTAAACGAGAGCATGAAGATCGAAGCATTGGCGAGGAAACCTGGGGAACACCTTGGAGTGGAACACACCATCTCTCTACACCCCATACCCAATTTGTAGGCCTAATGCAGCGTAGTTTCCAACAACTACTAAACGAGAGCCGGAAGATCGAAGCTCAGGAAAGGCAACCTGGAGAACACCTTGGAGTGGAACACACCATCTCTCTACACCCCATACCCAATTTGTAGGCCTAACGCAGTGTACTTTCCAAGAACTACTAAACGAGAGCCGGAAGATCGAAGCTCAGGAAAGGCAACCTGGAGAACACCTTGGAGTGGAACACACCATCTCTCTACACCCCATACCCAATTTGTAGGCCTAATGCAGTGTAGTTTCCAAGAACTACTAAACGAGAGCCGGAAGATCGAAGCTCAGGAAAGGCAACCTGGAGAACACCTTGGAGTGGAACACACCATCTCTCTACACCCCATACCCAATTTGTAGGCCTAATGCAGTGTAGTTTCCAAGAACTACTAAACGAGAGCCGGAAGATCGAAGCTCAGGAAAGGCAACCTGGAGAACAACTTGGAGTGGAACACACCATCTCTCTACACCCCATACCCAATTTGTAGGCCTAATGCAGTGTAGTTTCCAAGAACTACTAAACGAGAGCCGGAAGATCGAAGCTCAGGAAAGGCAACCTGGAGAACACCTTGGAGTGGAACACACCATCTCTCTACACCCCATACCCAATTTGTAGGCCTACTGCAGTGTAGTTTCCAAGAACTACTAAACGAGAGCCGGAAGATCGAAGCTCAGGAAAGGCAACCTGGAGAACACCTTGGAGTGGAACACACCATCTCTCTACACCCCATACCCAATTTGTAGGCCTAATGCAGTGTAGTTTCCAAGAACTACTAAACGAGAGCCGGAAGATCGGAGCTCAGGAAAGGCAACCTGGAGAACACCTTGGAGTGGAACACACCATCTCTCTACACCCCATACCCAATTTGTAGGCCTAATGCAGTGTAGTTTCCAAGAACTACTAAACGAGAGCCGGAAGATCGGAGCTCAGGAAAGGTAACCTGGAGAACACCTTGGAGTGGAACACACCATCTCTCTACACCCCATACCCAATTTGTAGGCCTAATGCAGTGTAGTTTCCAACAACTACTAAACGAGAGCATTAAGATCGAAGCAATGGCGAGGAAACCTGGGGCACACCTTGGGGAGGCAGACACCGTTAGTAGGCCCTACCAAAGTTGTACCCCCAATGCCGTTTTAAAATTCCTAGAGGCTGAATACAAGACTATTGACGCTCAGCTTTTTTCAAAGGAACACAGCTGAATTGAGTGGCGCAGACAGACACAGGTAGTAGGACTTAACCCAAAAATGTGGCTCACTGCAGCTTAAAAAAGTTACAGGGGTACACAAGCAGCAGTGCTCTGGGCAGTGGAGGACAATTTCAATAGTGGACCGCAGACAGACTTTGTACGCCTACTATTAAAAAAGGATGCTCGATGCAATTAAAAATAGGTTCCAGGGGTCCACGGGCAGCAGTGGTGTGGTCAGTGGACGAGTATTGGAAGGAGGGACCGCAGACAGGCGTAGTAGGCCTAACATAACAAAATTAGGCTGTAGACACTGTAAAATTGGTTCCAGGGGTACACGGGCAGCAGTGGTGTGGTCAGCAGAGGAAAATTGGAATTAGGGACTGCAGACAGACTTTGTAGGCTGTCCCCTGTGGACCATGCATCCAACACATTAACCCAGTGCGCCGTAATGGACACGTAACTTTTTGTGGACATGCCTACTGGTCCATGCGTCTCTTGTCAGGTGCACCTTTCTACTGTTTGATTGCCTGAGTGCTATGACAATGCAGACTTTTTCATGCCGGTGGAGGGCTGGGATGGCTTTTCTCGCAAAAGAAATGTCGACTGGGTAGCTTGAACCGTTGCACAGCGTAGTTCATCTGGGCTTTCTAAATATAAAACAAAGAAAAAAAGGAGGCTACATGCACTTTCAGCTGGGTTCCAGGGGTACACGGCCAGCATTGGTCTGGTCAGTGGAGAACTATTGGAAGGAGTGACCGCAAACAGGCATCGAAGGCCTAACATAATAACACATTGCTGTTGGCAATTTTAAATTGGTTCCAGGGGAACACGGGCAGCAGTGGCCTGGTCAGTATAGTAGTAGTAGAAAGAACGGACCGCAGACAGGCATCGAAGGCCTAAAATAAAAAAATTGGGCTGGCTGTAGGCAATTTTAAATTGGTTCCAGGGGTATACGGGCAGCAGTGGTGTGGTCAGTGGAGGCCTAGTGGAAGGAGTGACCGCAGACAGGCATCGAAGGCCTAACAATAATAACACATTGCTGTTGGCAATTTTAAATTGGTTCCAGGGAAACACGGGCAGCAGTGGTGTGGTCAGTGGAGGCCTAGTGGAAGGAGTGACCGCAGACAGGCCTCGAAGGCCTAAAATAAAAAAATTGGGCTGGCTGTAGGCAGTTTTAAATTGGTTCCAAGGGTACACGGGCAGCAGTGGCCTGGTCAGTGTAGTAGTAGTAGAAAGAATGGACCGCAAACAGGCATCGAAGGCCTAAAATAAAAAAATTGGGCTGGCTGTAGGCAATTTCTAATTGGTTCCAGGGGTACACGGGCAGCAGTGGTGTGGTCAGTGGAGGCCTAGTGGAAGGAGTGACCGCAGACAGGCATCAAAGGCCTAAAATAATAACACATGGCTGTAGGCAATTTTAAATTGGTTCCAGGGGTACACGGGCAGCAGTGGTGTGGTCAGTGGAGGCCTAGTGGAAGGAGTGACCGCAGACAGGCCTCGAAGGCCTAAAATAAAAAAATTGGGCTGGCTGTAGGCAATTTTAAATTGGTTCCAGGGGTACACGGGCAGCAGTGGCCTGGTCAGTGTAGTAGTAGTAGAAAGAACGGACCGCAGACAGGCATCAAAGGCCTAAAATAAAAAAATTGGGCTGGCTGTAGGCAATTTTAAATTGGTTCCAGGGGTACACGGGCAGCAGTGGTGTGGTCAGTGGAGGCATAGTGGAAGGAGTGACCGCAGACAGGCTTCGAAGGCCTAACATAACAAAAATGTCAATACAATGGTATTGTCAGTGGCAGGCATTGAAGGATGTCAGCGCATAGACTAAACATTGGTGGAGCTGTGAGATAATTTTGCAAGTGGTAGAGCACTGTTTGAGCTGGGGGGGGGAACTGTCTTGTGGCCGGCGGTACAGGCCCAGGGCCCCTCATATTACAACGGTGTGTCTGACGTTGGGTGCGCACCACCACCGCCAGAGACACTTTATTGTACTAGGAGGGACCCAGTGGCAGTGCTGTCGACCAAAAGCGGGCACACCCACCTCTTCAGACAAACAGCACTCTCACGGGTGCTGTCGCCAAGTGTCGATACCACGGCCCCGTGTGGGGAGTTTGGCCATTTAGTGAGGTGTAAACATGTCGTATGCTGGACAATCAGGTGCAGAAAATTACGAGATTGGAAAAGGCATTCAGAATAGTCCACAGGCAAGACCTTTTCATAGGAAAGCTAGGTGTCAGCCGGGCAAGGTGGGGCAAAAGATTTCGAAATCCAGTTGTCGTTCATTTTAATGAAGGTTAGATCATCTACATTTTGGGTAGCCAGACGAGTCCTTTTTTCTGTTAGTATTGAACCTGCAGCACTGAATACTCTTTCTGATAGGACACTAGCTGCCGGGCAAGCAAGCTCCTGCAATGCATATTCTGCCAATTCTGGCCAGGTGTGTAATTTGGATGCCCAGTAATCAAATGGGAATGACGGTTGAGGGAGAACATCAATAAGGGATGAAAAATAGTTTGTAACCATACTGGACAAATGTTGTCTCCTGTCACTTTGAATTGATGCTGCAGTACCTGTCCTGTCTGCGGTCATAGCAAAATCACTCCACAACCTGGTCAGAAAACCCCTCTGGCCAACGCCACTTCTGATTTCTGCCCCTCTAACTCCTCTGGTCTGCTGGCCCCTGCAGCTCGTGTGAGAACGATCACGGGCGCTGTGTGCAGGGAATGCCAGAAGCAAACGGTCAACAAGAGTTGATTGTTTGGTTGCTAATATTAGTTCCAAGTTCTCATGTGGCATTATATTTTGCAATTTGCCTTTATAGCGAGGATCAAGGAGGCAGGCCAACCAGTAATCGTCATCGTTCATCATTTTAGTTATGCGTGTGTCCCTTTTGAGGATACGTAAGGCATAATCCGCCATGTGGGCCAAAGTTCCAGTTCTCAAATCTGCGGTTGTGCTTGGTTGAGGGGCAGTTTCAGGCAAATCCACGTCACTTGTGTCCCTCCAAAAACCAGAACCCGGCCTTGCTGCGCCACCAATTTCCAGTGGCCCCGGAAAAGCTTCCTCATTAAAAATATAATCATCCCCATCATCCTCCTCGTCCTCCTCCTCCTCTTCGCCCGCTAACTCGTCCTGTAGACTGCCCTGGCCAGACAATGGCTGACTGTCATCAAGGTTTTCCTCTTCCTCAGCTGCAGACGCCTGATCCTTTATGTGCGTCAAACTTTGCATCAGCAGACGCATTAGGGGGATGCTCATGCTTATTATGGCGTTGTCTGCACTAACCAGCCGTGTGCATTCCTCAAAACACTGAAGAACTTGACACATGTCTTGAATCTTCGACCACTGCACACCTGACAACTCCATGTCTGCCATCCTACTGCCTGCCCGTGTATGTGTATCCTCCCACAAAAACATAACAGCCCGCCTCTGTTCGCACAGTCTCTGAAGCATGTGCAGTGTTGAGTTCCACCTTGTTGCAACGTCTATGATTAGGCGATGCTGGGGAAGGTTCAAAGAATGCTGATAGGTCTGCATACGGCTGGAGTGTACGGGTGAACGGCGGATATGTGAGCAAAGTCCACGCACTTTGAGGAGCAGGTCGGATAACCCCGGATAACTTTTCAGGAAGCACTGCACCACCAGGTTTAAGGTGTGAGCCAGGCAAGGAATGTGTTTCAGTTGGGAAAGGGAGATGGCAGCCATGAAATTCCTTCCGTTATCACTCACTACCTTGCCTGCCTCAAGATCTACAGTGCCCAGCCACGACTGCGTTTCTTTCTGCAAGAACTCGGACAGAACTTCCGCGGTGTGTCTGTTGTCGCCCAAACACTTCATAGCCAATACAGCCTGCTGACGTTTGCCAGTAGCTGCCCCATAATGGGAGACCTGGTGTGCAACAGTGGCAGCTGCGGATGGAGTGGTTGTGCGACTGCGGTCTGTGGACGAGCTCTCGCTTCTGCAGGAGGACGAAGAGGAGGAGGAGGGGGTGCGAACGGCTACAGCCAACTGTTTCCTAGACCGTGGGCTAGGCAGAACTGTCCCAAACTTGCTGTCCCCTGTGGACCCTGCATCCACAACATTCACCCAGTGTGCCGTGATGGACACGTAACGTCCCTGGCCATGCCTACTGGTCCATGCATCTGTTGTCAGGTGCACCTTTGTGCTCACAGATTGCCTGAGTGCATGGACGATGCGCTCTTTAACATGCTGGTGGAGGGCTGGGATGGCTTTTCTGGAAAAAAAGTGTCGACTGGGTAGCTCGTAGCGTGGTACAGCGTAGTCCATCAAGGCTTTGAAAGCTTCGCTTTCAACTAACCGGTAGGGCATCATCTCTAACGAGATTAGTCTAGCTATGTGGGCGTTCAAACCCTGTGTACGCGGATGCGAGGCTAAGTACTTCCTTTTTCTAACCATAGTCTCATGTAGGGTGAGCTGGACTGGAGAGCTGGAGATCGTGGAACTAGCGGGGGTGCCGGTGGACATGGCAGACTGAGAGACGGTGGGAGATGGTATTGTTGCCGCCGGTGCCCTAGATGCAGTGTTTCCTACTACGAAACTGGTGATTCCCTGACCCTGACTGCTTTGGCCTGGCAAAGATACCTGCACAGATACTGCAGGTGGTGCGGAAAATGGTGGCCCTACACTGCCGGAAGGGATGTTGCGTTGCTGACTAGCTTCATTGGCCGAGGGTGCTACAACCTTAAGGGACGTTTGGTAGTTAGTCCAGGCTTGCAAATGCATGGTGGTTAAATGTCTATGCATGCAACTTGTATTGAGACTTTTCAGATTCTGTCCTCTGCTTAAGGTAGTTGAACATTTTTGACAGATGACTTTGCGCTGATCAATTGGATGTTGTTTAAAAAAATGCCAGACTGCACTCTTTCTAGCATCGGATACCTTTTCAGGCATTGCAGACTGAGCTTTAACCGGATGGCCACGCTGTCCTCCAACAGGTTTTGGCTTTGCCACGCGTTTTGGGCAAGATACGGGCCCGGCAGATGGAACCTGTTGCGATGTTGATGCCTGCTGCGGCCCCTCCTCCTCCGCTTCAGAACTGCTGCCGCCTGCACCCTGTTCCCCCAATGGCTGCCAATCGGGGTCAAGAACTGGGTCATCTATTACCTCTTCTTGTAGCTCGTGTGCAACTTCGTCTGTGTCACCGTGTCGGTCGGTGGTATAGCGTTCGTGATGGGGCAACATAGTCTCATCAGGGTCTGATTCTTGATCATTACCCTGCGAGGGCAATGTTGTGGTCTGAGTCAAAGGACCAGCATAGTAGTCTGGCTGTGGCTGTGCATCAGTGCACTCCATGTCAGATTCAACTTGTAATGGGCATGGACTGTTAACTGCTTCACTTTCTAAGCCAGGGACGGTATGTGTAAAGAGCTCCATGGAGTAACCCGTTGTGTCGCCTGCTGCATTCTTCTCTGTTGTTGTTTTTGCTGAAGAGGACAAGGAAGCGACTTGTCCCTGACCGTGAACATCCACTAACGACGCGCTGCTTTGACATTTACCAGTTTCACGAGAGGAGGCAAAAGAGCTAGAGGCTGAGTCAGCAAGATAAGCCAAAACTTGCTCTTGCTGCTCCGGCTTTAAAAGCAGTTTTCCTACTCCCAGAAAAGGGAGCGTTCGAGGCCTTGTGTAGCCAGACGACGAACCTGGCTCCACAGCTCCAGACTTAGGTGCAATATTTTTTTTCCCACGACCAGCTGATGCTCCACCACTACCACTACCCTCATTACCAGCTGACAATGAACGCCCCCGGCCACGACCTCTTCCACCAGACTTCCTCATTGTTTTAAAAACGTAAACAAACTAACGGTATTTGTTGCTGTCACACAACTTACACGGTGAGCTATAACTTCAGTATGATTTAGCTACCCCTTTACAGGTGAGTGAGACCACAACGAAAATCAGGCACAATGTTACACACTCTGTTGTTGGTGGCAACAAATGAGAGAGATGCCACACACGCTGGACTGTCACTGAAGCACAAATGTAAATATTAATCTCCCACTGATTTTTTTTTTTTTTTTCAGGGAGACTTTAGGAAAAAAAAAATAATAGAATAAAATGATTTTTTCAGGAAGAATTTAGAAACCAAATAAAATAAAATGATTTTTTCAGGGAGAATTTAGAAAACAAATAAAACAAAAAAAGGCTTTCTATGGCCCACTGAGTGAGAGATGACGCACACGAGTCAGGAGTGGCACACAAGCCCAGAGGCCAATATTTATCTCCCACTGATTGATGTAGTGATTTTTTCAGGTAGATTTTGGAACCCAAATCAAGCTAAAAAAATATTAGGCTTTCTATGGCCCACAATTGGAGAGAGAGATGGCACACCCAGGAGTCAAGACTGGCACACAAACAGAAAGGGCAATATTAATCTCCCACTGATTTTTTTTTTTTTTTTTCAGGGAGACTTTAGGAAAAAAAAATAATAGAATACAATGATTTTTTTCAGGAAGAATTTAGAAACCAAATAAAATAAAATGATTTTTTCAGGGAGAATTTAGAAAACAAATAAAACAAAAAAAGGCTTTCTATGGCCCACTGAGTGAGAGATGACGCACACAGGAGTCAGGAGTGGCACACAAGCCCAGAGGCCAATATTTATCTCCCACTGATTGATGTAGTGATTTTTTCAGGTAGATTTTGGAACCCAAATCAAGCTAAAAAAATAATAGGCTTTCTATGGCCCACAATTGGAGAGAGAGAGAGAGATGGCACACCCAGGAGTCAAGACTGGCACACAAGCAGAAAGGGCAATATTAATCTCCCACTGATTTGTTTTATTTGTTTTTCAGGGAGACTTTAGGAAAAAAAAATAATAGAATAAAATGATTTTTTTCAGGAAGAATTTAGAAACCAAATAAAATAAAATGATTTTTTCAGGGAGAATTTAGAAAACAAATAAAACAAAAAAAGGCTTTCTATGGCCCACTGAGTGAGAGATGATGCACACAGGAGTCAGGAGTGGCACACAATCCCAGAGGCCAATATTTATCTCCCACTGATTGATGTAGTGATTTTTTCAGGTAGATTTTGGAACCCAAATCAAGCTAAAAAAATAATAGGCTTTCTATGGCCCACAATTGGAGAGAGAGAGAGAGATGGCACACCCAGGAGTCAAGACTGGCACACAAGCAGAAAGGGCAATATTAATCTCCCACTGATTTGTTTTTTTGTTTTTTTCAGGGAGACTTTAGGAAAAAAAAATAGAATAAAATGATTTTTTTCAGGAAGAATTTAGAAACCAAATAAAATAAAATGATTTTTTTCAGGGAGAATTTAGAAAACAAATAAAACAAAAAAAGGCTTTCTATGGCCCACTGAGTGAGAGATGACGCACACAGGAGTCAGGAGTGGCACACAAGCCCAGAGGCCAATATTTATCTCCCACTGATTGATGTAGTGATTTTTTCAGGTAGATTTTGGAACCCAAATCAAGCTAAAAAAATAATAGGCTTTCTATGGCCCACAATTGGAGAGAGAGAGAGAGATGGCACACCCAGGAGTCAAGACTGGCACACAAGCAGAAAGGGCAATATTAATCTTCCACTGATTTTTTTTTTTTTTTTTTTCAGGGAGACTTTAGGAAAAAAAAAATAGAATAAAATGATTTTTTCAGGATGAATTTAGAAACCAAATAAAATAAAATGATTTTTTCAGGGAGAATTTAGAAAACAAATAAAACAAAAAAAGGCTTTCTATGGCCCACTGAGTGAGAGATGACGCACACAGGAGTCAGGAGTGGCACACAAGCCCAGAGGCCAATATTTATCTCCCACTGATTGATTTATTGATTTTTTCAGGTAGAATTTAGAACCCAAATCAACCAAAAACATAAATAGGCTTTCTATGGCCCACTATTTGTGAGAGAGATGGCACGCTCAGGACTGGCACACAAGCCCAGAGGCCAATATTAATCTCCCACTTTTTTTTTTTTTTCAGGGAAAATTTATAAACCCAATAAAAAAATAAATAAATAGGCTTTCTATGGCCCACTATCTGAGAGAGAGAGATGGCACGCTTAGGACTGGCACACAAGCCCAAAGGCCAATATTAATCTCCCTCTTTTTTTTCAGGGAGAATTTATAAAACCAAAAAAAAAAAAATAGATAGGCTTTCTATGGCCCACTATTTGTGAGAGAGATGGCACGCTCAGGACTGGCACACAAGCCCAGAGGCCAATATTAATCTCCCACTTTTTTTTTTTGTTCCAGGGAAAATTTATAAACCCAATAAAAAAAAATAATAAATAGGCTTTCTATGGCCCACTATCTGAGAGAGAGAGATGGCACGCTTAGGACTGGCACACAAGCCCAAAGGCCAATATTAATCTCCCACTGATTGATTTATTGATTTTTTCAGGTAGAATTTAGAACCCAAATCAAGCAAAAAAATAAATAGGCTTTCTATGGCCCACTGACTGAGAGATGGCACACACAGGAGTCAAGAGTGGCACACAAGCCCTGAGGCCAATATTTTTCTCCCACTGATTGATGTAGTGATTTTTTCAGGTAGATTTTAGAACCCAAATCAAGCAAAAAAATAAATAGGCTTTCTATGGCCCACTGACTGAGAGATGGCACACACAGGAGTCAAGAGTGGCACACAAGCCCTGAGGCCAATATTTTTCTCCCACTGATTGATGTAGTGATTTTTTCAGGTAGATTTTATAACCCAAATCAAGCAAAAAAATAAATAGGCTTTCTATGGCCCACTGAGTGAGAGATGGCACACACAGGGATGGCACTCTAGCAGAAATGTCAATCTTAATCTCCCACAAAAAAAAAAAAAAAAAAAAAAACAGGGAGTGTCCAACAATTACTATCTCCCTGCAGTAATCTCAGCCAGGTATGGCAGGCAGCAATAAGGAGTGTACTGATGCACAAATTAAATAAAAAGTGTGGACAAACAAAAAAGATAGCTGTGCAGAAAGGAAGGAACAAGAGGATTTGTGCTTTGAAAAAAGCAGTTGGTTTGCACAGCGGCGTACACACAGCAATGCAGCTATCAGGGAGCCTTCTAGGGCAGCCCAATGAGCTACAGCGCTGAGGGGGAAAAAAAAAATGTAGCTTCCACTGTCCCTGCACACCGAAGGTGGTGTTGGGCAGTGGAAATCGCTACAGCACAAGCGGTTTGGTGGTTAATGGACCCTGCCTAACGCTATCCCTGCTTCTGACGAAGCGGCAGCAACCTCTCCCTAAGCTCAGATCAGCAGCAGTAACATGGCGTCGGCGGGAACGCCCCTTTATAGCCCCTGTGACGCCGCGGACAGCAAGCCAATCACTGCAATGCCCTTCTCTAAGATGGTGGGGACCAGGACCTATGTCATCACGCTGCCCACACTCTGCGTTTACCTTCATTGGCTAAGAAATGGCGCTTTTCGTGTCATTGAAACGCGACTTTGGCGCGAAAGTCGCGTACCGCATGGCCGACTCCGCACAGGGGTCGGATCGGGTTTCATGAAACCCGACTTTGCCAAAAGTCGGCGACTTTTGAAAATGAACGACCCGTTTCGCTCATCCCTACTGGACAGAGATGGGGCAGAGTGCTGGACAGAGATGGGGCAGAGTGCTGGACAGAGATGGGGCAGACTGCTGGACAGAGATGGGGCAGAGTGCTGGACAGAGATGGGGCAGAGTGCTGGACAGAGATGGGGCAGAGTGCTGGACAGAGATGGGGCAGAGTGCTGGACAGAGATGGGGCAGAGTGCTGGACAGAGATGGGGCAGATTGCTGGACAGAGATGGGGCAGAGTGCTGGACAGAGATGGGGCAGAGTGCTGGACAGAGATGGCGCAGAGTGCTGGACAGAGATGGGGCAGAGTGCTGGACAGAGATGGGGCAGAGTGCTGGACAGAGATGGGGCAGAGTGCTGGACAGAGATGGGGCAGAGTGCTGGACAGAGATGGGGCAGGATTGCACACAGACTGGGGCAGAGTGCTGGACACAGATGGGGCAGGATTGGACACAGACGGGGCAGGATTGGAAACAGATGGGGCAGGATTGGAAACAGATGGGGCAGGATGGATACGATGGAGACAGATGGGGCAGGATGGGGAGATCATATGGGGCAGAATGGATGCCCATGAGGGCAGGATGGGAGAACATATGGCTGGAGCCTGGAATGAGACACACGGTGGCTAGGATGGCGAATATTACCATAGGGGCTAATTAAGGGATATTATTATTGCAGTGATGTATTTATTTTATTTTTTGAGTATACTGTTTTAAATGGGGGGGAGGTCCTGTTACTGTGTAGAGTGATACTATGTTGCCTTCTTCATGTGGTGTAATGTAGAAGTTGGGAAAATTAACCCCTTCCCGACCTTTGACGCCACGTAGGCGTCATGAAAGTCGGTGCCATTCCGACCCATGACGCCTATGCGGCGTCATGGAAAGATCGCGTCCCTGCAGATCGGGTGAAAGGGTTAACTCCCATTTCACCCGATCTGCAGGGACAGGGGGAGTGGTAGTTTAGCCCAGGAGGGGTGGCTTCACCCCCTCGTGGCTACGATCGCTCTGATTGGCTGTTGAAAGTGAAACTGCCAATCAGAGCGATTTGTAATATTTCACCCATTATAACGGGTGAAATATTACAATCCAGCCATGGCCGATGCTGAAATATCATCGGCCATGGCTGGAAATACTAGTGTGCCCCCACCCCACCCCTCCGATCGCCCCCCCACCCCCCCGATCTGGCCGGTACACTGCTCCGGCTCCCCTCCGTCCAGTGCTCCGCTCCCCCCCGTGCTCGTGTCCGCTCCCCCCGTGCTCCAATCACCCCCCCGTGCTCCAATCACCCCCCCTGCACTCCGATCCACCCCCCCGTGCTCCGTTCCACCCCCCCGTGCTCCATTCCAGCCCCCCCGTGCTCCGTTCCACGCCCCCCGCGCTCCGTTCCACCCCTCCCGCGCTCCGATTCCCCCCCCGTGCTCCGATCCCCCCCCCCCCCGTGGTCCCCCCCCACCCTATCATACTTACCGATCCAGCCGTGGTCCCGTCCGTCTTCTCCCGGGCGCCGCCATCTTCCAATATGGCGGGCGCATGCGCAGTGCGCCCGCCGAATCTGCCGGCCGGCAGATTCGTTCCAAAGTGCATTTTGATCACTGAGATATAATCTATCTCAGTGATCAAAATAAAAAAAATAATAAATGACCCCCCCCCCCCCTTTGTCACCCCCATAGGTAGGGACAATAAAAAAATAAAGAAATTTTTTTTTTCCACTAATGTTAGAATAGGGTTAGGGTTAGGGGTAGGGTTAGGGTTAGGGGTAGGGTTAGGGTTAAGGTTAGGGCTAGGGGTAGGGGTAGGGTTAGGGTTAGGGGTAGGGTTAGGGTTAGAGGTAGGGTTAGGGTTAGGGGTAGGGGTAGGGGTAGGGTTAGGGCTAGGGTTAGGGCTAGGGTTAGGGTTAGGAATGTGCACACGTATTCTGGTCCTCTGCGGATTTTTCCGCTGCGGATTTGATAAATCCGCAGTGCTAAACCGCTGCGGATTTATGGCGGATTTACCGCGTTTTTTTCTGCGCATTTCACTGCGGTTTTACAATTGCGATTTTCTATTGGAGCAGTTGTAAAACCGCTGCGGAATCCGCACAAAGAAGTGACATGCTGCGGAATGTAAACCGCTGCGTTTCCGTGCAGTTTTTCCGCAGCATGTGTACAGCGATTTTTGTTTCCCATAGGTTTACATTGAACTGTACACTCATGGGAAACTGCTGCGGATCCGCAGCGTGTGCACATACCTTTAGAATTAGGCTATGTGCACACGGTGCGGATTTGGCTGCGGATTCGCAGCAGTGTTCCATCAGGTTTACAGTACCATGTAAACATATGAAAAACCAAATCCGCTGTGCCCATGGTGCGGAAAATACCGCGCGGGAACGCTGCGTTGTATTTTCCGCAGCATGTCAATTCTTTGTGCGGATTCCGCAGCGTTTTACACCTGTTCCTCAATAGGAATCCGCAGGTGAAATCCGCACAAAAAACACTGGAAATCCGCGGAAAATCCGCAGGTAAAACACAGTGCCTTTTACCCGCAGATTTTTCAAAAATGGTGCGGAAATATCTCACACGAATCCGCAACGTGGGCACATAGCCTTAGGGTTAGGGTTGGAATTAGGGTTGTGGTTAGGGTTAGGGGTGTGTTGGGGTTAGTGTTGTGGTTAGGGGTGTGTTGGGGTTAGGGTTGTGATTAGGATTATGGCTACAGTTGGGATTAGGGTTAGGGGTGTGTTGGGGTTAGTGTTGGAGTTAGAATTGAGGGGTTACCACTGTTTAGGCACATCAGGGGTCTCCAAACGCAACATGGCGCCACCATTGATTCCAGCCAATCTCGTATTCAAAAAGTCAAATGGTGCTCCCTCACTTCCGAGCCCTGACGTGTGCCCAAACAGTGGTTTACCCCCACATATGGGGTACCAGCATACTCAGGACAAACTGCGCAACAATTACTGGGGTCCAATTTCTCCTGTTACCCTTGTGAATCTAAAAAAATGCTTGCTAAAACATAATTTTTGAGGAAAGAAAAATGATTTTTTATTTTCACGGCTCTGCGTTGTAAACGTCTGTGAAGCACTTGGGGGTTCAAAGTGCTCACCACATATCTAGATAAGTTCCTTGGGGGGTCTAGTTTCTAAAATGGGGTCACTTGTGGGGGGTCTCTACTGTTTAGGCACACCAGGGGCTCTGCAAACGCAACGTGACACCCGCAGACCATTCCATCAAAGTCTGCATTTCAAAAGTCACTACTTCCCTTCTGAGCCCCGACGTGTGCCCAAACAGTGGTTTACCCCCACATATGGGGTATCAGCGTACTGAGGAGAAACTGGACAACAACTTTTGGGGTCCAATTTCTCCTGTAACCCTTGGGAAAATAAAAAATTGCAGGCTAAAAGATCATTTTTGAGAAAATAATTTTTTTTTTTATTTTCATGGCTCTGCGTTATAAACTTCTGTGAAGCACTTGGGGGTTCAAAGTCCTCACCACACATCTAGATTAGTTCCTTTGGGGGTCTAGTTTCCAAAATGGTGTCATTTCTGGGGGATCTCCAATGTTTAAGCACACAGGGGCTCTCCAAACGTGACATGGTGTCCGCTAATGATTGGAGCTAATTTTCCATTTAAAAAGCCAAATGGCGTGCCATCCCTTCCGAGCCCTGCCGTGCGCCCAAACAGTGGTTTACCCCCACATATGGGGTATCAGCGTACTCAGGACAAACTGGACAACAATATTTGGGGTCCAATTTCTCCCATTATCCTTGGCAAAATAGGAAATTCCAGGCTAAAAAATCATTTTTGATGAAAGAAAAATTATTTTTTATTTTCTTGGCTCTGCATTATAAACTTCTGTGAAGCACCTGGGGGTTTAAAGTGCTCAATATGCATCTAGATAAGTTCCTTGGGGGGTCTAGTTTCCAAAATGGGGTCACTTGTGGGGGAGCTCCAATGTTTAGGCACACAGGGGGCTCTCCAAACGCGACATGGTGTCCGCTAACAATTGGAGCTAATTTTCCATTCAAAAAGTCAAATGGCGCGCCTCCCTTCCGAGCCCTGCCGTGTGCCCAAACAGTGGTTTACCCCCACATATGAGGTATCGGCGTACTCGGGAGAAATTGCCCAACAAATTTTATGATCCATTTTATCCTACTGCCCATGTGAAAATGAAAAAATTGAGGCGAAAATAATTTTTTTGTGAAAAAAAAGTACTTTTTCATTTTTACAGATCAATTTGTGAAGCACCTGAGGGTTTAAAGTGCTCACTAGGCATCTAAATATGTTCCTTTGGGGGTCTAGTTTCCAAAATGGGGTCACTTGTGGGGGAGCGCCAATGTTTAGGCACACAGGAGCTATCCAAACGCGACATGGTGTCCGCTAACGATGGAAATAATTTTTCATTCAAAAAGTCAAATGGCGCTCCTTCCCTTCCGAGCCTTACCATGTGCCCAAACAGTGGTTTACCCCCACATGTGAGGTATTGGTGTACTCAGGAGAAATTGCCCAACACATTTTAGGATCCATTTTATCCTGTTGCCCATGTGAAAATGAAAAAATTGAGGCTAAAAGAATTTTTTTGTGAAAAAAAAGTACTTTTTCATTTTTACGGATCAATTTGTGAAGCACCTGGGGGTTCAAAGTGCTCACTATGCATCTAGATAAGTTCCTTGGGGCGTCTAGTTTCCAAAATGGGGTCACTTGTGGGGGAGCTCCAATTTTTAGGCACACGGGGGCTCTCCAAACGTGACATGGTGTCCGCTAAAGAGTGGAGCCAATTTTTGATTCAAAAAGTCAAATGGCGCTCCTTCCCTTCCAAGCCCTGCCGTGCGCCCAAACAGTGGTTTACCCCCACATATGAGGTATCAGCGTACTCAGGACAAATTGGACAACAACTTTCGTGGTTCAGTTTCTCCTTTTACCATTGGGAAAATAAAAAAATTGTTGCTAAAAGATAATTTTTGTGACTAAAAAGTTAAATGTTCATTTTTTCCTTCCATGTTGCTTCTGCTGCTGTGAAGCACCTGAAGGGTTAATAAACTTCTTGAATGTGGTTTTGAGTACCTTGAGGGGTGCAGTTTTTAGAATGGTGTCACTTTTGGGTATTTTCAGCCATATAGACCCCTCAAACTGACTTCAAATGTGAGGTGGTCCCTAAAAAAAATGGTTTTGTAAATTTCGTTGTAAAAATGACAAATCGCTGGTCAAATTTTAACCCTTATAACTTCCTAACAAAAAAAAATTTTGTTTCCAAAATTGTGCTGATGTAAAGTAAACATGTGGGAAATGTTATTTATTAACTATTTTGTGTCACATATCTCTCTGGTTTAACAGAATAAAAATTCAAAATGTGAAAATTGCGAAATTTTCAAAATTTTCGCCAAATTTCCGTGTTTATCACAAATAAATGCAGAATTTATTGACCTAAATTTACCACTAACATGAAGCCCAATATGTCACGAAAAAACAATCTCAGAACCGCTAGGATCCGTTGAAGCGTTCCTGAGTTATTACCTCATAAAGGGACACTGGTCAGAATTGCAAAAAACGGCAAGGTCTTTAAGGTCAAAATAGGCTGGGTCTTGAAGGGGTTAAGTAATGTGTTCTACAAGCGGAACTCGAGATAACTGTTTTATTTCCTGCAGAGACGAGTCCTGGCTGGATGAAGTGATGGCGGTCTGTGCTGGATGAAAGATGAAGGACTTCACCTAGAGACATCACTGGTGAGTCAGTGTTACCTATACACTGACACTATACACTGTAAACTATATACAGAGGTCCTGTGTACAATGTCACCAGTGATCAGTGTATTACCTATACATTATATACAGAGCTCCTGTGTGTAATGTCACCGGTGATCACTGTATTACCTGTACACAGACACTGCATACTAATTACAGATCTCCTGTGTATAATGGCACTGCTGGTGATAGTATTGTGGTTTTTTTTTAATTACTGATCAGAATTGTAGTATTAAGTCACTATGTGGTGGTAATATGTGGTCTGGACATGGTGTTGCGGTATTTGTTCCTTGTATGTGATATTATTCGATCACTGTGGTGGTAATATGTCATCTGGTCATGGTGTAGCGGTATTTGTTCCTTGTATGTGATATTATAGGTCATTTTAAAAATTGAAAAATAAATAAAAATATACCTAAATTGTATTGGATATTTTAACAAATATTTAGTAGGTTACAGTAGAGTAGGGCCCGGCCAAAAGTGTCTACCGTGTTATGGTGGCGGCTTAAAAAATCTTTTGGCCAAAACAAAAGCTGCCGGCTATATGTGTGATCTGGTGATGGGAACTGTCAATGTGTGATAGGTGAGAAGTGGAGATTTTCCAAGAGAGAGCAGTGGTACTGTGGACAGTTCGAGGGGTGGAGCCTGGAGGCGGGGCTGGGGTGGAGCCTGGGCGGAGTTTCAAGGGGGCCCCGAAAATTTTGCCAGTATGGGGCCCCGAAATTTCTAGTGGCAGCCCTGGGTATCGGTATCGGCGATATCCGATATTTTTTGTATAACGGCCGATACAATCCGATCCCGATATTTCCGAATATCGGAAGATATCGCTCAACATAACTTCTGAATAATTCTAATGCGTGTGTGTCACGGATCCCTTCTCCGTGGTGTCACTTATTTGTCACGTGCCTGCTCTCACACGTGACTTGGGGTTGTTCCTGCAAGGGTTAATCTATCTCCCCACTCTCAGTCCAGCATTCAACCTCTGTCCTATGCTGTAATGGGAGCATAAATCACACACCGACCCAGGCCACACACCCGCTCATACGCGTTGCCACCACTCATCGAATACACTGGCGATGAGTACCTGACTAATAATAGTACTATTAATAAAAATATGTCTATCACTCATAAGGCTCACACACCTTTAGGCTATGGATTCTTTTAGAACATTCAAGGTTCAACTTGTTAAAGTTTTATACTTTAATAACAAAAAGTTCAATGCTTACAATAAGAAAAAGGTATAAAAATATGATAATGAAAAGACATACAACTTATGCAAAACAGTGTCAAAATAAACAGGAGAAAACTTACAGAAATTACCTAACTGGTAGTTGCTTTCTGCTCCCTGAGGGAAGGAAGAATGTAGATTGGATCACACCAGCATCTCAGGCTGCCCTCACATGTGAACACAATTCTCTGTCTGCAGCCTAAATTTATAACTTTGGTCTGAGGTCAGGTTTCTAGACCAGCCTCCCAGGTTAATATCATAAATGCGGTCTGTTTGATTGGGCCACGGCCGTTCTACTAATGAATATATATTATTTTCCTCTGGAGACACTTCTGAGATGGTTCCCAGGGATAGCTAACCCTCAAGCCGCAATTAGCCTCTCCCCTCCAAGCACTAGGGGGTGTCAAGTGTTCTTTTCTTCTTGGCGTTAGCCAGACCTCCTGGTGGGATATGGAGACAGAATTTCTACTAGTCCCAAGGAAGTACCTATTAACACCTAGGTGCAACTTGCCTTCAGGACAGATGTTACATTATTACTAGTCACACATATAACCCTAGACATACAGTTAGGGCCAGAAATATTTGGACAGTGACACAAGTTTTGTTATTTTAGCTGTTTACAAAAACATGTTCAGAAATACAATTATATATATAATATGGGCTGAAAGTGCACACTCCCAGCTGCAATATGATAGTTTCCACATCCAAATCGGAGAAAGGGTTTAAGAATCATAGCTCTGTAATGCATAGCGTCCTCTTTTTCAAGGGACCAAAAGTAATTGGACAATGGACTCTAAGGGCTGCAATTAACTCTGAAGGCGTCTCTATCGTTAACCTGTAATCAATGAAGTAGTTAAAAGGTCAGGGGTGGATTCCAGGTGTGTGGTTTTGCATTTGGAAGCTGTTGCTGTGAGCAGACAACATGCGGTCAAAGGAACTCTCAATTGAGGTGAAGCAGAACATCCTGAGGCTGAAAAAAAAGAAAAAATCCATCAGAGAGATAGCAGACATGCTTCGAGTAGCAAAATCAACAGTTGGGTACATTCTGAGAAAAAAGGAATTGACTGGTGAGCTTGGGAACTCAAAAAGGCCTGGGCGTCCACGGATGACAACAGTGGTGGATGATCGCCGCATACTTAATTTGGTGAAGAAGAACCCGTTCACAACATCAACTGAAGTCCAGAACACTCTCAGTGAAGTAGGTGTATCTGTCTCTAAGTCAACAGTAAAGAGAAGACTCCATGACAGCAAATACAAAGGGTTCACATCTAGATGCAAACCATTCATCAATACCAAAAATAGACAGGCCAGAGTTAAATTTGCAGAAAAACACCTCAAGAAGCCAGCTCAGTTCTGGAAAAGTATTCTATGGACAGATGAGACAAAGATCAACCTGTACCAGAATGATGGGAAGAAAAAAGTTTGGAGAAGAAAGGGAACGGCACATGATCCAAGGCACACCACATCCTCTGTAAAACATGGTGGAGGCAACGTGATGGCATGGGCATGCATGGCTTTCAATGGCACTGGGTCACTTGTGTTTATTGATGACATAAGAGCAGACAAGAGTAGCCGGATGAATTCTGAAGTGTACCGGGATATACTTTCAGCCCAGATTCAGCCAAATGCTGCAAAGTTGATTGGACGGCGCTTCATAGTACAGATGAACAATGACCCCAAGCATACATCCAAAGCTACCCAGGAGTTCATGAGTGCCAAAAAGTGGAACATTCTGCAATGGCCAAGTCAATCTCCAGATCTAAACCCAATTGAGCATGCATTTCACTTGCTCAAATCCAGACTTAAGACGGAAAGACCCACAAACAAGCAAGACCTGAAGGCTGCGGCTGTAAAGGCCTGGCAAAGCATTAAGAAGGAGGAAACCCAGCGTTTGGTGATGTCCATGGGTTCCAGACTTAAGGCAGTGATTGCCTCCAAAGGATTTGCAACAAAATATTGAAAATAAAAATATTTTGTTTGGGTTATGTTTATTTGTCCAAATACTTTTGACCTCCTAAAATGTGGAGTGTTTGTAAAGAAATGTGTACAATTCCTACATTTTCTATCAGATATTTTTGTTCAACCCTTCAAATTAAACGTTACAATCTGCTCTTGAATTCTGTTGTAGAGGTTTCATTTCAAATCCAATGTGGTGGCATGCAGAGCCCAACTCGCGAAAATTGTGTCACTGTCCAAATATTTCTGGCCCTAACTGTATGTCCCTACACACATTTAGATATATATACACATATTTCACCACACCTCCCGCCTTATGAACGTGCATGGGGTTGACTTCCAGGTCAGCTCCTGAGCAAGTGTCTGGTTCTGCTCCATTTTGGCGAGACAGGCCATCGGCATTGCCATGATCAACTCCCTTCTTGTGCTGAATTATGAAATCATATTGCTGGAGTATCAAACTCCATCTAAGCAATTTCCCATTGTCTCCAACTACTCTGTTGAGCCAACTCAATGGGTTATGATCTGTGATCACGCTGAAGTTGCACCCATAGAGGTATGGTTGCAGCTTCTGCAGAGCCCACACAATTGCCAAACATTCTTTTTCAATGGTGGCATAAGCCACTTCTCTGGGCAGGAGTTTCCTGCTTAGGTACAGAATTGGGTGTTCCTCTCCTTGTTGGTTCACCTGGCTGAGAACTGCACCTAGCCCAAAGGTGCTGACATCTGTCTGCACTACAAACCGGCGAGTGAAATCTGGGGCCTGCAGGACGGGTGAACTAACCAATGCCGACTTTAGGGCAGAAAATTATTCCTCACACTGAGGACTCCAGGAGACAATTTTAGGAAGTCTCTTCCTGGTCAGATCAGTTAACGGTTTGGCTAGAGCACTGTAGTTTGGTACAAACCTCCTATAGTAGCCAGCCGTACCCAGGAAGGACAGTACCTGCTTCTTTGTTCGTGGGGTGGCCCAGGCTGTAATGGCTTCTACCTTCCATGGCTCAGGTTTTAGCAGTCCTCCACCCACCTGATGTCCTAGGCATTGTAGTTCCCGCATGTCTACCTGACACTTCCCTGGCTTAACAGTAAGACCTGCAGTTTTAAGCTTTTGCAACACCTGAAAGAGATGTACGAGGTGTTCCTCCCAAGAATCACTAAAGATGGCTATATCATCAAGATAAGTGATGGCAAAACCATCACATCCTTCCAATAAGTGATGGACCAACCTCTGGAAGGTCGCAGGGGCATTCTTCATACCAAAGGACATCACCAGAAACTCAAACAGCTCGAATGGCGTTATAAAGGCAGACCTCTCCTGAGCTTCTCTGGTCAGGGGTATCTGCCAGTATCCCCTACTCAGGTCCATGATGGTAAGGTACGATGCTTTAGCTAGCTGCTCTAACAGCTCATCTATCCTCGGCATAGGGTAGACCTCACATGTAGTCAGTACATTTAATTTCCTGTAGTCTACACAGAACCAGGTAGTACGGTCCTTTTTTGGGACAAGAACCACAGGCGAGGCCCAGGCACTCTGGGATTTTTGTATCACCTTGAGTTTCAGCATCTCCTCTACCTGTTCCCTCATGTGTGCCTTCACCTCTGCTGACACACGGTATGCAGACCCGTACTGGGGAATTAGTACCAGTGTCCACATGGTGAACTGCTAAGTGTGTCCTCCCAGGCTCCCCTGTGAAGACTTCAGTGAACTCGCTGAGCGCCCCCATCAGCTCAGACCTCTGACTGTGGGATAGCTCAGGGTTAAACTCTGCTGACTCCAGGGACTCCACATCCAGTAACAGATCAGCCTCCCCCTCTTCAGGCAGGCTACAGACAGGTAAGACACAGGCCTCCCCGGCACGATGTGCCTTCAACATATTTCACATGAAACACTTTCTGACGCTTTGCATGCTCATCTAGTGTCACCACATAATTAACATCATTCAGCCGCTTATGTACAGTATATGGTCCCTCCCATGTGGCCTGCAATTTATTCTGTAACATAGGGACCAACACCCAAACCTTCTGCCCTTCCTCATAGGCCCTTAGTCTGGCATTATGGTCATACCAGACCTTCTGGTTGATTTGGGCCTGGGTCACGTTCTCATGGGCCAGGATAATAATAATAATCTTTATTTTTATATAGCGCTAACATATTAAGCAGCGCTTTACAGGTTGCACACATTATTGTCACTGTCCCTGTTGGGGCTCACAATCTAAATTCCCTATCAGTATGTCTTTGGAATGTGGGAGGAAACCGCAGTACCCGGAGGAAACTCACGCAAACACGGAGAGAACATACAAACTCTTTGCAGATGTTGTCCTTAGTGGGGATTGAACCCAGGACTCCAGCACTGCAAGGCTGTAGTGCTATCCACTGCGCCACCGTGCAGGATGCTCAGTTTTTGCATTCTCTCTCTGAGACGCAGTACATATTCGACCACTGAGACTCCAGTAGTTCTCCCAAGAGTCCTTAATCAAATCAAGTGACCCCCTGACCCTCCTCCCATAAACCAGTTCAAAGGGGGAGAATCCAGTAGACGCCTGGGGTACCTCTCTGTAGGCAAACAGCAGATGGGGGAGGTACCGCTCCCAGTCTCTCCCTTCAGTCTCCACCAACATTTTGAGCATTTGCTTTAGCGTTCCATTAAAACGCTCGCAGAGTCCGTTGGTTTGGGGATGATAGGTGCTGGCCACAAAATGCTGTACTTGTATTCTTTCACAGAGGCTTTCCATCAGATCAGACATGAACTGGGTTCCCTGATCGGTCAACATTTCCCTGGGGAAACCCACACGAGAGAGCACAGTCAGTAAAGCATCCGCCACTTTGTCTACTCAGATGGAGGATTGTGCCACAGCTTCCGGGTATCGTGTAGCATAGTCCACCACTGTGAGGATGTACTTTTTACCAGAGCTGCTAGGGATTGCAAGTGGCCCTATGATATCCACAGCCACTCGCTAGAAAGGTTCATCGATCACAGGCAGTGGTATCAATGAAGCTTTCTGTATATTCCCAGACTTTCCAACTCTCTGACAAACTACGCACGATCAGCAGTAATTGGCAATATCTGTCCCCATCTTGGGCCAATAGAAGTTATGAGTCAGGCGAGCTTTAGTCTTTTGTATTCCAAGGTGTCCGGCCAAAGGAATTCCATGGGCAATTCTCAATAATTGTTCCCTAAATGGATAAGGGACGATCAGCCGCCATTCATAGTCCCAAGATTCTGTAGTATCTGTGGGGATAGTCTCTGTATACAGTCTGCCCTGGTCCCAGTATACTCTCTCTTTGTCAGAAGCAGCAGGGGGTCGGTCTGCAAGACATCTGAGCTCCTCCAGACTGACATCTGTCTGCAGGGCCTGCTGGAAGCTCTGACGGTCAGCCTGCAGGCCCTGGCCTAGTGTGACTGCCAGGCCCTGGTCTGAAGCTAAGTTTTCAGTGTCTGTTATCAGGGACCTTGGTGGGTCTGCCATGTATGGAGGCTCCGGGACCACAGTATGGGCCTCCTGTTCTCGCAGTTCTGTCTGAGACTCATCCTCTAATCTCTGGGCCTGAGTCTGAGCCGCAGCCTGACTCCGGGTCACAGCTGCCACATAATTACAGTCCTGTGCATTGGGACATTTTCCCTCTTCGCACGGGATCTCAGGTGGGTCTCTTTCTTCCACCTTCTCTGCATCATTTACTTGCAAGGGAGGAACATAGTGGGACACCATCCTCCCCAGGTCCGTGCCTAGCAACACATTGGTGAGAATAGCCTCTGATACTCCCACTTCTCTCAGTCCTTTCCCTGCTCCCCAGTCCAGGTACACACGGGCCATGGGCACGGCAGGCCTGACCCCTCCAATCCCGATTATAGACATAGTCTTTCCTAGTATGATATCGGCAGGGGTTATCATGGCTGGATGCACCAGGGTCACCTCTGCCCCAGTGTCTCAGACCAATGGTGACTTTATTGCTAACAGTGACAGATTCATGTAGAGGAGCTGCAGAGACACCATCACGTGTTTCTCAACGCAGGCTGTGAATAGCCAGGCCTTTCCCCGGGAAGGAACAACCAAGGGAAGGGCAGCATCCAATAAAGGAAAACATCCAATAAAGGAAAACCACCTATGCAAAGCATGGTATCCATCCACAGACAGCTGTTTCGGGGTTTTTGCCCCTCATCAGTGTGGAGTAGGAAACTGGCTTTCAGGAGCAGTGCCTAGTAGAAACAGTGACAGATTGACAGTTCTCATTTGCCCTCGCATCAGAGACGGCTACAAAGAGGACAGACGGTGGGGGCACAGACGGCTTTGTGGTGGTAGTTGGGCGTTTCTCCCTATCAGGGCAGACAGCGCTAACATGTCCCACTTTGTTGCAGGAGAAGCACCGACGTGCATCGCCTAGAGAATGTCTATTTCCCGGGGCCCCTAGAAGGTGGGCTTGGACAGCGCTGGTAAGCGGCCGGCAGAGGGAGAAGGGTCCCCGTTTGGCTTACCTCCCCTCCAGCTGAATCCCAATGGCTTCCACACTTCAGGCATCCTGTTAGCCACATAGCAGTCTGCAATCCTTGCAGCCTGATCCGCAGTTTGTGGCTCCCGATCACACACAAATTGTCGTACATCCGTGGGGCACATGTGAAGAAATTGATCCTTGACCATAAGATCCGTTACGTCCTCAAAACTGTTAACAGAAAGTCTCCTAATCCATTGGTGGAATGTGGTCCTCAAGGTGCTCACAACATCCGCATAGCTGTCAGTTGATCCACGTTGTAGGTTCCGGAACTTTCTACGATACACTTCTGGTGTCAGGTTGTATTTCAGGGCCTCTTTTATGGCCTCATAGTTCGCATCTAGCTCTGGTGGGAGGCCACTCAACCCTGGGGTTAGATACTGTGCCCACTGCTCACGGGGTAGATGGTACTGCCTGCAGGTTTTTTCAAATCCCCGAAGGAAAGTATTTAAGTCCGTATCCTTCTCCATCAGTTTTCAAGACGTGGCCTCCTTAGATTTGTGTCCTGGGAGGGGGTTATCTGAGGTCTGATACCCCATTCTAGTTGAGCTATCTGAAGCTGGAAAGCTCTCTCCTCCCGGCGTTCTGCAGCCTCTTTCTCAGCCTGTCGGTCCCGGTGTTCTGCAGCCTCTCTCTCAGCCCGGTCCCGGTGTTCTGCAGCCGCAGCCTGTCGGTACTGTAGAATCAGCTGCATGCGCAGATTGGGATCACTTTTTCCCAGCCATTGTAAGTCCATTTGCAAAGTACAGTCCATAGGCTCCTCAGCACTGGCATTGCTGACATTTCCATCAGGCATCTCCAGTGCAAGAGCTGGCATTGCTGGGTCTCTCTGAGGTGGGCTCTCTCCTTGCCCAGATGTTCCAGCACTTTGCTCTATGTCCTGCTTGACCAGGGCGCGTATCAGCAGCTCCCTGGATCTGTCGGCTGTCTCTATTCCTCTCTGCTCACAGAGGTCGGTCAGAGCTTCTTTGTTCTGCTTCTTGTTCTGGGCTGCCATATCGATGAACAGCCTTTTCCAAATAAAAGATAGAAAAGAAAAACTGGGAGGGAAAACTGTTTGCAAGTATGTCTAAGAATGCACTGAGTTGAACCTTGAAGAACTGGTGCACTCCTCGCAAGGATACCAATTTTTTAGTACAGGGAATAATTGCTTAAACCATGCACTAATGCTCTAGAAATAATTCTATCCCACCGCTCGCCACCAATTGTCACAGATCCCTTCTCCGTGGTGTCACTTATTCGTCATGTGCCTTGTTGTGAATTCTGTTGTCGAGCTCCCTCCTGTGGTCATGAATGGTACTTCGGTGAGTTCGGTCCGTGGGCTCCCTCTGGTGGCTGTGAGTGGAGCTGCTGCTTCTGAGGTTCCTTACACAGGTGACGTGGTTTATCCTTTGGTTGGCTTCTCTATTTAACTCCACTCAGGTCGTTTCTCCATGCCAGCTGTCAATGTTTTAGCATTGGTTCAGTTCGCTCCTGGATCTGTCTGGTGTCCTGTCTTCTCCTGCAGAAGCTAAGTTCCTGATTGTTATTATTGTCCTTGTTTCTTTGTCCAGCTGGTTATGTTGATTTTGTCTTGCTAGCTGGAAGCTCTGGGATGCAGGGTGGCACCCCCGCACTGTGAGTCGGTGCGGAGGACCCTTTTGCACACTCTGCGTGGTCTTTTGTAGGTTTTTGTGCTGACCGCAAAGATTCCTTTCCTATCCTCTGTCTATTTAGTAAGTCGTGCCTCCCTTTGCTGAAACCTATCTCATTTCTGCGTTTGTGACTTTCATCTTTACTCACAGTCATTACATGTGGGGGGCTGCCTATTCCTTTGGGGAATTTCTCTGAGGCAAGGTAGGCTTTATTTTCTTCTCTAGGGCTAGCTAGCTCTTAGGCTGTGACGAGGCGCCTAGGGAGCGTCAGGAGCGCTCCACGGCTATTTCTAGTGTGTGCGATAGGATTAGCAGAGCTCCCACATCCCAGAGCTCGTCCTGTATGAGTTTAACTATCAGGTCGGGTGCTCCTAACCACCAGGTCATAACAGTGCCTGCTCTCACACGTGACTTGGGGTTGTGCCTGCAAGGGTTAATCTATCTCCCCACTCTCAGTCCAGCATTCAACCTCTGTCCTATGCCGTAATGGGAGCATAAATCACACACCGGCCCAGGCCACACACCCGCTCATACGCGCTGCCACCACTCATCGAATACACAAGCGATGAGTCCTGGACTAATAATAATACTAATAAAAATATGTGTATCACTCATAAGGCTCACACACCTTTAGGTTATGGATTCTTTTAGAACATTCAAGGTTCAACTTGTTAAAGTTTTATACTTTAAGAACAAAAAGTTCAATGCTTACATTAAGAAAAAGGTATAAAAATATGATAATAAAAAGACATACAACTTATGCAAAACAGTGTCAAAATAAACAGGAGAAAACTTACAGAAATTACCTAACTGATAGTTGCTTTCTGCTCCCTGAGGGAAGGAAGAATGTAGATTGGATCACACCAGCTTCTCAGGCTGCCCTCACATGTGAACACAATTCTCTGTCTGCAGCCTAAATTTATAACTTTGGTCTGTGGTCAGGTTTCTAGACCGGCCTCCCAGGTTAATATCATAATTGCGGTCTGTTTGATTGGGCCACAGCCGCTCTACTAATGAATATATATTATTTTCCTCTGGAGACACTTGTGAGATGGTTCCCAGGGATAGCTAACCCTCAAGCCGCAATTAGCCTCTCCCCTGGGTGTCAAGTGTTCCTTTCTTCTTGGCGTTAGCCAGACCTCCTGGTGGGATATGGAGACAGAATTTCTACTAGTCCCAAGGAAGTACCTATTAACACCTAGGTGCGACTTGCCTTCAGGACAGATGTTACATTTTCACTAGTCACACATATAACCCTAGACATATGTCCCTACACACATATACACACATATATATATATATATATATATATATATATATATATATATATCACCACAGTGTGTCTATTCTAAATGTTAAATCATGATTTTTTAAAATGATTGTACAAGGGTGGAGCCCTTACAATTGTAAAGGATGACAATATACAATCTATAGAAAGAGAGATTTAACATAGTACAGAACTAGTCTGTGATATCATTCTAAGATTATTGCTGATAGAACGGGCCTTTTTAACTTTTTTTTTTGGAACCTCATCAACCAAAGTATGGCCTCACATTATAGTTATCAATTACAGTATGTTCTCACAAATAGACATTTGTGAAGGTTAAAAATGAGTCGGCCACAGAGCATAAAATATTCCTCCTCACCATTGATGGAGATAAGACACATCAAGACAGTTTAGGCAGGAAGAAGAGGAGAAAAATACCAGTTTCATAGGTTGCGAGCAAGTAGGGGTGAGTAGCACTTGCTTTTTAATATGCACTACCAGAGTGCTTTAGATAGGGTCACAGCGCAGCATGTTAAAATCTCGAGCCTGTACTTCCATGAGTGTAGTTTTTCCTGGTGGAGGAGATAGAACAAGAGATCACCAGTATTGCTGATATGGAGGGTGACGACTGTCACAACAGAAGGGAGTAGAGAGGTCTATGCCTGTGAGTGAAGTGCATCACTGAAGAGCAAATAGGAGCAGAGGTGTAGTCAAAGTTTGATATGTCCCAGTACAAATTTAGAGCCTAGTATATAGTACTAGTGCCTACTTTGTGTCTCAAAACAGTAATAGGGTTTCTCTCTGAAAGATAGGTGCTACACCTTTAATGATATGAATATATCTGTTTCCTATTCAATTATTGAAAAAAAAATCCATAAGAAAACCAACCATTTAAGCATAAGTAGTCCACCTAGTCCCAAAGTGGTTAAGGAAAAACAACATATTTTTATATTATAAATATGGCTGCCCATATGTTCACATTAAGCAAATGGCACATAAAATAATAGCAGCTGGCCATGTGCTAAGTGAAGAATAAAAATAACCTCATTTCCTAGAATGACATAACATTGATGATTTAATATCTGAGGCTTTTATATAAAATTATTGAGATCAAACAATGCTTTTTTTCACCCTTTTACTTTACTTACTGAGAAAGCTGAGAAATACATTAAGAAGCACCCTGAAATTCTTGATCTATAGTGTCACTTTCTTGTCTCTTTTTCTTAGAGTATGTTCACACTGAGTTTTTTTCTAGGATTTTTGAAGCAGAAACTCTCTAAAAACCACAAGCTTTAATTTGAGAGTTTATGTTCCATATACTCAGGGCTATATTTATAGTTAGTGCTGTCCTAGGCACCGAGAGCTCCTCTTATACTTGGACTCCCCTCTGCATTTTGGGAGAATTGGCAAGTATAATATTAATTTAAAGGGGTTTTCCACTACTAGGACAACCCCTTCTAAATCAGTATGTTTTCAAGATTGAATCTTGAATCTTGATGTTTTCCCCATATAAAATAATAACACCTATACTTACTTGTGGTGGCAGTTGCGTTCCTGTGACATTGGCACCTTGTGTCTCAGCAATCATGTGACATTGTTATGTCACGTGAGCCCTGCAGTCAATTAGTGGCCTCTTCCCTCTGAGGAGGCTGAGTTTTTTTTCCAACAATGGTAGTGAACAAGCAATAATCCTAACAGGCTAATTAAGGCCTGAAACCTTTGTCAAAGTTATCTGAGTGCTATTGATGAGAGAGCATGCTCGTCACTGCTCGTTATTCGCTCTAGCATCAGTGCGCTCATGATTAGTGTTGAGCATTCCGATACCGCAAGTATCGGGTATCGGCCGATATTTGCGGTATCGGAATTCCGATACCGAGTTTCGATATTTTTGTGATATCGGGAATCGGTATCGGGATTAAGATTAATGTGTAAAATAAAGAATAAAAATAAAAAATATTGATATACTTACCCTCTGACGTGCCCTGGTCGTCACCGCTGCAACCGCCTTGCTTTCGTTCCGAAGAATGAGCGCGTAAAGGGCCTTCGATGACGTCGCGGCTTGTGATTGGTCGCTGAGCGGTCACGTGACCGCTCACGCGACCAATCACAAGCCGCGACGTCATCGAATGTCATTAACGCGCTCATTCCTCCCATTTAAGTCAAGGATTCAGGAGGTCACAGATTCTATGGGACCAAAAGATACAGTCCGACCTGGGGCTGAGCAGAAAGCAGGAGAGGACAGAGAAGGGATAGAAAGCAAGTCACCTATTGTGATATCTGAAGTGCCTGCATCCAAACAAATCATGCTGAGTAAACAAGTTGATAATGAATTTAAGCGGGAGTGCCTCTCTTTTATTTCTGAACCGTCTGTGAGGATAACATCTCCGTACCGAGCCAGTCCAGATGGCGCAGAGAGTCAGCGCCAAGGTAATGCAGAGTGATGTGAACTAGGGTTGAGCGAAACGGGTCGGCCAGAGTCAGAAGTCGCCGACTTTTGGCAAAGTCGGGTTTCATGAAACCCGACCCAACCCCTGTGTGGGGTCGGCCATGAGGTCGGCGATCTTCTGATCTGGAATCGGAATTCCGATACCGAGTTCCGATATGTTTAAGATATCGGGAATCGGTATCGGAATTCATATTTTAGTGTAAAATCTACTATATAAAGCTGAATGTGTGTATGTGTGTGTGTGTGTATGTGTATGTGTGTGTGTGTGTGTGTATGTCCGGGATTGGCATCTGCACCGTCGCAGCTACAGCCACAAAATTTTGCACAGTCACACGTCTGGACCCCGAGAGCGTCATAGGCTATATTGTGAGGCGAAATTTTAACCCCGCGCATTCCAATTCACCAAACAATTTTGCCCCCATCTACATAATGGGGAAAAAGTGAAAGGAAAAGTGTTGGAAGCGTCGCAGCTACAGCAACAAAATTTTGCACAGTCACACGTCTGGACCCTGAGAGCATCATCGGCTACGTTGTGAGGTGAAATTTTAACCCCGCGCTGTCCAATTCGCCAAACAATTTTGCCCCTATCTACATAATGGGGAAAAAAGTGAAAGGAAAAGTGTTGGAGGCGTCGCAGCTACAGAAACAAAATTTTGCACAGTCACACGTCTGGACCCTGAGAGCGTCATAGGCTATGTTGTGAGGTGAAATTTTAACTCCGCGCTTTCCAATTCACCAAACAATTTTGCCCTTATCTACATAATATGGAAAAGTGAAAGGAAAAATGTTGGAGGCAAATTGACAGCTGCCAGATGTGAACAAGGGGGACTTAAAGAATGAGAGGGATGGCGCCAAAGAGTATATACCGATCAGTTGCTAAGGTGGGGCCCCAACATGAGATACTCACCACACATGGGGATATGAACACACACACAAAATGCGCCACACACTACCACGTGCTTGAACACATAAACCACCCTCAGCACACATTTCACCACACATACACCAACCTCGCCACATAAAATTCGAAACACAAAAGTCGCCGCTCAAAACTCACCACGCGCAAAACTCGCCACATGCAAAAACTAGGCTCACGCAAAACTCGCCACAATTGCAAAACTCACCTCATGGAAAACTCGCCACACGCAAAACTTGCACATGCGGAAAAATTGCCACATGCACAAAATTTGCAACACATGCAAAAGTTGCCTCACACAAAACTTGCACATACTCAAAAGGCACCAGACATAAAACTCACCACGCGCAAAACTCGCCATGCGCAAAACTTGCTGCACACAACTTTCTACACTAACCTGCCACATGCAACTCGACACACAAAAAGTTGCTACACGCATGTTGCCACACAAAACTCATCTCACAAAAGTCGCTACATGCATGTCGCCACACACAACTCAACACACACAACTTGACAAACGAAACTCGCCCTAAAACACACACAAGTCTGGTAGTAGCCTTCAAAAATAAAAATCTGATTAATAAGCAGACAAACTACAAGAGCAACAAATGTATCATATAGGAAATATAGCAGATGTCAGTAACATGACCTGTCTATTATGTGTATGTGTGAGCTAATATATACTGCCAGGGGGAGGGCTTCCTGTTGGCTGGGGATTTATCAGGCTGCCAATTTATCTTACAAATACTGAGGTAAAAATACTGAGCAAATAACGTGTTAACGAGGTCTAATACAGGAGATCACACAGGTATATACAGTGGGGCAAAAAAGTATTTAGTCAGTCAGCAATAGTGCAAGTTCCACCACTTAAAAAGATGAGAGGTGTCTGTAATTTACATCAAAGGTAGACCTCAACTATGGGAGACAAACTGAGAAAAAAAAATCCAGAAAATCACATTGTCTGTTTTTTTAACAATTTATTTGCATATTATGGTGGAAAATAAGTATTTGGTCAGAAACAAACAATCAACATTTCTGGCTCTCACAGACCTGTAACTTCTTCTTTAAGAGGCTCCTCTATCCTCCACTCATTACCTGTAGTAATGGCACCTGTTTAAACTTGTTATCAGTATAAAAAGACACCTGTGCACACCCTCAAACAGTCTGACTCCAAACTCCACTATGGTGAAGACCAAAGAGCTGTCAAAGGACACCAGAAACAAAATTGTAGCCCTGCACCAGGCTGGGAAGACTGAATCTGCAATAGCCAACCAGCTTGGAGTGAAGAAATCAACAGTGGGAGCAATAATTAGAAAATGGAAGACATACAAGACCACTGATAATCTCCCTCGATCTGGGGCTCCACGCAAAATCCCACCCTGTGGGGTCAGAATGATCACAAGAACGGTGAGCAAAAATCCCAGAACCACGCGGGGGGACCTAGTGAATGAACTGCAGAGAGCTGGGACCAATGTAACAAGGCCTACCATAAGTAACACACTGTGCCACCATGGACTCAGATCCTGCAGTGCCAGACGTGTCCCACTGCTTAAGCCAGTACATGTCCGGGCCCGTCTGAAGTTTGCTAGAGAGCATTTGGATGATCCAGAGGAGTTTTGGGAGAATGTCCTATGGTCTGATGAAACCAAACTGGAACTGTTTGGTAGAAACACAACTTGTCGTGTTTGGAGGAAAAAGAATACTGAGTTGCATCCATCAAACACCATACCTACTGTAAAGCATGGTGGTGGAAACATCATGCTTTGGGGCTGTTTCTCTGCAAAGGGGCCAGGACGACTGATCCGGGTACATGAAAGAATGAATGGGGCCATGTATCGTGAGATTTTGAGTGCAAACCTCCTTCCATCAGCAAGGGCATTGAAGATGAAACGTGGCTGGGTCTTTCAACATGACAATGATCCAAGGCACACCGCCAGGGCAACGAAGGAGTGGCTTCGTAAGAAGCATTTCAAGGTCCTGGAGTGGCCTAGCCAGTCTCCAGATCTCAACCCTATAGAAAACCTTTGGAGGGAGTTGAAAGTCTGTGTTGCCAAGCGAAAAGCCAAAAACATCACTGCTCTAGAGGAGATCTGCATGGAGGAATGGGCCAACATACCAACAACAGTGTGTGGCAACCTTGTGAAGACTTACAGAAAACGTTTGACCTCTGTCATTGCCAACAAAGGATATATTACAAAGTATTGAGATGAAATTTTGTTTCTGACCAAATACTTATTTTCCACCATAATATGCAAATAAAATGTTAAAAAAACAGACAATGTGATTTTCTGGATTTTTTTTCTCAGTTTGTCTCCCATAGTTGAGGTCTACCTATGATGTAAATTACAGACACCTCTCATCTTTTTAAGTGGTGGAACTTGCACTATTGCTGACTGACTAAATACTTTTTTGCCCCACTGTACTATATACAGGGGAGATGACACACATATATATACTATATACAGGAGAGATGACACACAGGTATATACTATATAGAGGAGGAGATGACATACAGGTACATACTATATACAGGAGGAGATGACATACAGGTATATACTTTATACAGGAGGAGATGACACACAGGTATATACTATATACAGGAGCAGATGACCTACAGGTATATACTATATACAGGAGGAGATGACATACAGGTATATGCTATATATAGAAGATGACATGCAGGTATATACTATATATAGGGGAGATGACACACAGCAGGTATATACTATATACAGGGGAGATGACATTCAGGTATATACTATATATAGGGGAGATGACACACAGCAGGTATATACTATATACAGGAGATGACATACAGATGTATACTATATATAAGGGAGATGACAAACATGTATATACTGAAGTGATGAGGTGAAAATGAGAGGTGTGAGGTGAAAATGAAAGGTGTGAGTGCAAAATGAGAGGAGTGAGGAAAAATAGTGGAGTGATCAGAAAATGACAGATGTGAGGTTGAAATGACAAGTGTTAGGGAGGAATGAGAGGAGTGAGGGAGAAAATGAAAGATGTGATTGGGAAAATGAGAGGCGTGATGGGAAAATAAGAGAAGTGAGGTGCTATAACTAACCACAGATATTTACTATGCCCAGTGTTGTGAATTCTGTGGCTGAGTTCACTTCTGTGGTCACAAGTGGTATTGCAGTCTCTGGGCTTCCTCCCTCAGGTGTTTTGGTGAGCTCGTTGGCTGCCTTGCTATTTAGCTCCACCTGAGTCTGTCTTCCTTGCTCCTTGTCAATGTTCCAGTGTTGGATCTGAGCTACTGCATCTTTCCTTGGGCCTGCTGCTCTGCTAGATAAGTGCTTCTAGTTTGTTTTCTGTTTTTTCTGTCCAGCTTGTTATTATCTTTTGCTGGAAGCTCTGAGAAGCAAAGGGGTGCACCGCCGTGCTGTTAGTTCGGCACGGTGGGTCTTTTTGCCCCTTTGCGTGGTTTTCGTTTTAGGGTTTTTGTAGACTGCATAGTTCTCTTTGCTATCCTCGCTCTGTCTAGAATATCGGGCCTCACTTTGCTGAATCTATTTCATTCCTACGTTTGTCTTTTCATCTTGCTAACAGTCATTATATGTGGGGGCTGCCTATTCCTTTGGGGTATTTCTCTGAGGTAAGTCAGGCTTGTATTTCTATCTTCAGGCTAGTCAGCTCCTCAGGCAGTGCCGAGTTGCATAGGTAGTTGATAGGCGCAATCCACTGCTGCTTCCAGTTGTGTGAGGATAGATCAGGTACTGCAGTCTACAGAGATTCCACGTCTCAGAGCTCGTCCTATTGTTTTGGGTTATTGCCAGATCTCTGTATGTGCGCTGATTACTGCACGCTGTGTTGCCTGATTGCCAGCCATAACAGTACAAGGAGCCATTCAATGATTTCCAATAGAGGGAAAAAAGAAATCCTGACATCATTTTTTTTTCTTAGCTCTGTCTTCAGTCTTTTTTTTCCCCTAGACATTAGAGTGCTTCAGGACACAGCTGTGGACATGGATATTCAGGCTCTGTGCTCCTCAATGGATAATCTCGTTGTAAATGTACAAAAGATTCAAGATACTATTGATCAGAAATCGATGCTAGAACCAAGAATTCCGATTCCTGATTTGTTTTTTGGTGACAGAACTAAGTTCCTGAGCTTCAGAAATAATTGTAAGCTATTTTTGGCCTTGAAACCTCATTCTTCTGGTAATCCTATTCAACAGGTTTTGATTATTATTTCTTTTTTGCGCGGCGACCCACAGGACTGGGCGTTTTCTCTTGCACCAGGAGATTCTGCATTGAGTAATGTTGATGCATTTTTCCAGGCGCTGGGATTGCTTTACGATGAGCCTAATTCAGTGGATCAAGCTGAGAAAAATCTGCTGGCTTTATGCCAGGGTCAGGATGATGTAGAAGTATATTGTCAGAAATTTAGAAAATGGTCAGTACTCACTCTGTGGAATGAATCTGCACTAGCGGCTTTGTTCAGAAAGGGTCTCTCTGAAGCTCTTAAGGATGTAATGGTGGGATTTCCTATGCCTGCTGGTTTGAATGAGTCTATGTCCTTGGCCATTCAGATCGGTCGTCGCTTGCGCGAGCGTAAATCTGTGCACCATCTGGCGGTATTGTCTGAGAGTAAGCCTGAGCCTATGCAGTGCGACAGGACTATGACTAAAGTAGAACGGCACGAACACAGACGTCTGAACAGACTGTGTTTCTATTGTGGTGATTCTACTCATGCTATTTCTAATTGTCCTAAACGCACTAGGCGGTTCGATAGCTCTGCCGTTATTGGTACTGTACAGTCCAAATTCCTTTTGTCCATTACCTTAATGTGCTCTTTGTCATCATATTCTGTCATGGCGTTTGTGGATTCAGGCGCTGCCCTGAATCTGATGGATTTGGATTATGCTAAACGTTGTGGATTTTTCTTGGAGCCTTTGCGGTGTCCTATTCCGTTGAGAGGAATTGATGCTACACCTCTGGCCAAGAATAAGCCTCAGTACTGGGCCCAGCTGACCATGTGCATGGCTCCTGCACATCAGGAAGTTATTCGCTTTTTGGTACTGCATAATTTGCATGATGTGGTCGTGTTGGGGTTGCCATGGCTACAAACCCATAATCCAGTATTGGATTGGAACTCTATGTCGGTAACCAGCTGGGGTTGTCAGGGAGTACATGGTGATGTTCCATTTTTGTCTATTTCGTCATCCATTCCTTCTGACATCCCAGAGTTCTTGTCGGACTTTCAGGATGTATTTGAAGAGTCCAAGTCTGATGCCCTTCCTCCGCATAGGAATTGTGATTGTGCTATCGATTTGATTCCTGGTAGTAAATTCCCTAAGGGTCGTTTATTTAATTTGTCCGTACCTGAACACACCGCTATGCGCAGTTATGTGAAGGAGTCCCTGGAGAAGGGACATATTCGCCCATCGTCGTCACCATTGGGAGCAGGGTTCTTTTTTGTAGCCAAGAAGGATGGTTCGCTAAGACCGTGTATTGATTACCGCCTTCTTAATAAGATCACTGTTAAGTTTCAGTATCCCTTGCCATTGATTTCTGACTTGTTTGCTCGGATTAAGGGGGCTAGTTGGTTTACTAAGATTGATCTTCGTGGTGCGTATAATCTGGTGAGAATCAGGCAGGGAGATGAATGGAAAACGGCATTTAATACGCCCGAGGGTCATTTTGAGTATCTGGTGATGCCGTTCGGACTTGCCAATGCTCCATCTGTTTTTCAGTCTTTTATGCATGACATTTTCCGTGAGTATCTGGATAAATTCTTGATTGTTTACTTGGATGACATTTTGATCTTCTCAGATGATTGGGAGTCTCATGTGAAGCAAGTCAGAATGGTTTTCCAGGTACTGCGTGCTAATTCCTTGTTCGTGAAGGGATCAAAGTGTCTCTTCGGTGTGCAGAAAGTTTCATTTTTGGGGTTCATCTTTTCCCCTTCTACTATCGAGATGGATCCGGTTAAGGTTCAGGCCATCCAGGATTGGACTCAGCCGACATCTCTAAAAAGTTTGCAGAAATTCCTGGGCTTTGCTAATTTTTATCGTCGCTTCATCTGTAATTTTTCTAGCATTGCCAGACCATTGACCGATTTGACCAAGAAGGGTGCTGATTTGGTTAATTGGTCTTCTGCTGCCGTGGAAGCTTTTCAGGAGTTGAAGCGTCGTTTTTGCTGTGCCCCTGTGTTGTGTCAACCTGATGTTTCTCTTCCGTTCCAGGTCGAGGTTGATGCTTCTGAGATTGGTGCAGGGGCGGTTTTGTCACAGAGAGGTTCTGGTTGCTCAGTGTTCAAACCATGTGCTTTCTTTTCCAGGAAATTTTCTGCTGCTGAGCGTAATTATGATGTGGGCAACCGAGAGTTGCTGGCCATGAAGTGGGCATTCGAGGAGTGGCGTCATTGGCTTGAGGGTGCTAAGCATCGCGTGGTGGTTTTGACTGATCATAAGAACCTGACTTATCTTGAGTCTGCCAAGCGCTTGAATCCTAGACAGGCCCGTTGGTCGTTATTTTTTGCTCGTTTTGATTTTGTGATTTCATACCTTCCGGGCTCTAAAAATGTGAAGGCGGATGCTCTGTCTAGGAGTTTTGTGCCCGACTCTCCGGGGTTATCTGAGCCGGCGAGTATCCTCAAGGAAGGAGTCATTGTGTCTGCCATCTCCCCTGATTTGCGGAGAGTGTTGCAGAAATTTCAGGCTAATAAACCTGATCGTTGTCCGGCCGAGAAACTGTTCGTCCCTGATAGGTGGACTAGTAAAGTTATCTCTGAACTTCATTGTTCGGTGCTGGCCGGTCATCCAGGAATCTTTGGTACCAGGGAGTTGGTTGCTAGATCCTTCTGGTGGCCATCTCTGTCACGGGATGTGCGTGCTTTTGTGCAGTCCTGTGGAATTTGTGCTAGGGCTAAGCCCTGCTGTTCACGTGCCAGTGGGTTGCTTTTGCCCTTGCCGGTCCCGAAGAGGCCTTGGACACATATTTCGATGGATTTCATTTCTGACCTTCCCGTTTCTCAAAAGATGTCTGTCATTTGGGTGGTCTGTGATCGCTTTTCTAAAATGGTCCATCTGGTGCCCTTGGTTAAATTGCCTTCCTCCTCTGATTTGGTGCCTTTGTTCTTCCAGCATGTGGTTCGTTTACATGGCATTCCTGAGAATATTGTTTCTGACAGAGGTTCCCAGTTTTTCTCGAGGTTCTGGCGAGCCTTTTGTGGTAGGATGGGCATTGACCTATCTTTTTCCTCGGCCTTCCATCCTCAGACTAATGGCCAGACCGAACGAACCAATCTGACCTTGGAAACATATCTGAGATGTTTTGTTTCCGCTGACCAGGATGATTGGGTGTCATTTTTGCCGTTGGCTGAGTTCGCCCTTAATAATCGGGCCAGCTCGGCTACCTTGGTCTCTCCATTTTTCTGCAATTCTGGGTTCCATCCTCGTTTCTCTTCAGGACAGGTTGAGTCTTCGGACTGTCCTGGTGTGGATTATGTGGTGGACAGGTTGCAGCAGATCTGGACTCAGGTAGTGGACAATTTGACCTTGTCCCAGGAGAAGGCTCAGCTTTTCGCTAATCGCAGACGCCGTGTGGGACCCCGACTTCGTGTTGGGGATCTGGTTTGGTTATCTTCTCGTCATATACCTATGAAGGTTTCCTCTCCTAAATTTAAACCTCGTTTTATTGGTCCGTATAGGATTTCTGAGATTCTCAATCCGGTGTCTTTTCGTCTGACCCTCCCAGACTCCTTTTCCATACATAATGTATTCCATAGGTCGTTGTTGAGGAGATACGTGGCACCTATGGTTCCATCTGTGGAGCCTCCTGCCCCTGTTTTGGTGGAGGGGGAATTGGAGTATATTGTGGAGAAGATTTTGGATTCTCGTGTCTCTAGACGGAAACTCCAGTATCTGGTCAAATGGAAGGGTTATGCTCAGGAAGATAATTCCTGGGTTTTTGCCTCTGATGTCCATGCCCCAGATCTTGTTCGTGCCTTTCATGTGGCTCATCCTGGTCGGCCTGGGGGTTCTGGTGAGGGTTCGGTGACCCCTCCTCAAGGGGGGGGTACTGTTGTGAATTCCGTGGCTGAGTTCACTTCTGTGGTCACAAGTGGTATTGCAGTCTCTGGGCTTCCTCCCTCAGGTGTTTTGGTGAGCTCGTTGGCTGCCTTGCTATTTAGCTCCACCTGAGTCTGTCTTCCTTGCTCCTTGTCAATGTTCCAGTGTTGGATCTGAGCTACTGCATCTTTCCTTGGGCCTGCTGCTCTGCTAGATAAGTGCTTCTAGTTTGTTTTCTGTTTTTTCTGTCCAGCTTGTTATTATCTTTTGCTGGAAGCTCTGAGAAGCAAAGGGGTGCACCGCCGTGCTGTTAGTTCGGCACGGTGGGTCTTTTTGCCCCTTTGCGTGGTTTTCGTTTTAGGGTTTTTTGTAGACTGCATAGTTCTCTTTGCTATCCTCGCTCTGTCTAGAATATCGGGCCTCACTTTGCTGAATCTATTTCATTCCTACGTTTGTCTTTTCATCTTGCTAACAGTCATTATATGTGGGGGCTGCCTATTCCTTTGGGGTATTTCTCTGAGGTAAGTCAGGCTTGTATTTCTATCTTCAGGCTAGTCAGCTCCTCAGGCAGTGCCGAGTTGCATAGGTAGTTGATAGGCGCAATCCACTGCTGCTTCCAGTTGTGTGAGGATAGATCAGGTACTGCAGTCTACAGAGATTCCACGTCTCAGAGCTCGTCCTATTGTTTTGGGTTATTGCCAGATCCCTGTATGTGCGCTGATTACTGCACGCTGTGTTGCCTGATTGCCAGCCATAACAGCCCAGGCAACGCCGGGCTCTTCAGCTAGTCTACTATATAAAGCTGTATGTGTGTGTGTGTGTATGTGTGTGTGTGTGTATGTCCGGGATTGGCATCTGCACCGTCGCAGCTACAGCCACAAAATTTTGCACGGTCACACGTCTGGACCCCGAGAGCGTCATAGGCTATGTTGTGAGGCGAAAATTTAACCCCACGCGTTCCAATTCACCAAACAATTTTGCCCCTATCTACATAATGGGGAAAAAAGTGAAAGGAAAAGTGTTGGAAGCGTCGCAGCTACAGCAACAAAATTTTGCACAGTCACACGTCTGGACCCTGAGAGCGTCATAGGCTACGTTGTGAGGTGAAATTTTAACCCCGCGCTTTCCAATTCACCAAACAATTTTGCCCCTATCTACATAATGGGGAAAAAGTGAAATGAAAAGTGTTGGAGGCGTCGCAGCTACAGCCACAAAATTTTGCACAGTCACACGTCTGGACCCTGAGAGCGTCATAGGCTATGTTGTGAGGTGAAATTTTAACTCCGCGCTTTCCAATTCACCAAATTATTTTTCCCCTATCTACATAATGGGGAAAAGTGAAAGGAAAAGTGTTGGAGGCAAATTGACAGCTGCCAGATGTGAACAAGGGGGACTTAAAGAGTGAGAGCGATGGCGCCAAAGAGTATATACCGTACAGTTGCTAAGGTGGGACCCCGACATGGGATACTCACCACACACGGGGATATGAACACACACACAAAATGCGCCACACACTACCACGTGCTTGAACACATATACCACCCTCAGCACACATTTCACCACACATACACCAACCTCGCCACATAAAAGTCGAAAAACAAAAGTCGCCGCTAAAAACTCATCACGCGCAAAACTCGCCACATGCAAAAAATAGGCTCACGCAAAACTCGCCACAAGTGCAAAACTCACCTCATGGAAAACTCGCCACACGCAAAACTTGCACATGCGGAAAAATTGCCACATGCACAAAATTTGCAACACATGCAAAAGTTGCCTCACACAAAACTTGCACATACTCAAAAGGCACCAGACATAAAACTCACCACGCGCAAAACTCGCCATGCGCAAAACTTGCTGCACACAACTTGCTACACTAACCTGTCACATGCAACTCGACACACAAAAAGTTGCTACACACATGTTGCCACACAAAACTCATCTCACAAAAGTCGCTACATGCATGTCGCCACACACAACTCAACACACACAACTTGACAAACAAAACTCGCCCTAAAACACACACAAGTCTGGTATTAGCCTTCAAAAATAAAAATCTGATTAATAAGCAGACAAACTACAAGAGCAACAAATGTACCATATATAGGAAATACGGCAGCTGTCAGTCACATGACCTCTCTATTATGTGCATGTGTGAGCTAATATATACTGCCAGGGGGAGGGCTTCCTGTTGGCTGGGGATTTATCAGGCTGCCAATTTATCTTACAAATACTGAGGTAAAAATACTGAGCAAATAACGTGTTAACGAGGTCTAATACAGGAGATCACACAGGTATATACTATATACAGGGGAGATGACACACAGATATATACTATATACAGGAGAGATGACACACAGGTATATACTATATAAAGGAGGAGATGACATACGGGTACATACTATATACAGGAGGAGATGACATACAGGTATATACTATATACAGGAGGAGATGACACACAGGTATATACTATATACAGGAGCAGATTACCTACAGGTATATACTATATACAGGAGGAGATGACATACAGGTATATGCTATATATAGAACATGACATACAGGTACATACTATATACAGGAGGAGATGACACACAGATATATACTATATACAGGGGAGATGACACACAGGTATATACTACATACAGGAGGAGATGACATACAGGTATATACTATATATAGAAGGAGATGACATACAGGTATATACTATATATAGGAGGAGATGACATACAGGTATATACTATATATAGGAGGAGATGACATACAGGTATATACTATATATAGGAGGAGATGACATACAGGTATATACTATATACAGGGGAGATGACACACAGCAGGTATATACTATATACAGGGGAGATGACATACAGGTATATATTATATACAGGAGATGACATACAGGTGTATACTATATGTAAGGGAGATGACAAACATGTATATACTGAGGTGAAAATGAGAGGTGTGAGGTGAAAATGAAAAGGTGTGAGTGCAAAATGAGAGGCGTGAGGGAAAATAGTGTAGTGATTGGAAAATGACAGATGTGAGGTCAAAATGACAAGTGTTGGGGGGAATGAGAGGAGTGATGGAGAAAATGAGAGATGTGAGGGAGAAAATGAGAGATGTGAGGGGGAAAATGAGAGGCGTGATGGGAAAATAAGAGAAGTGACGTGCTATAACTAACCACAGATATTTACTATGTCCAGGCAACGCCGGGCTCTTCAGCTAGTAAAGAATAAAAAAAAAAAAATATTGATATACTCACCCTCGGACGCGCCCTGGTTCTCAAAGGCAGCCTTTCTTCCTAAGAATGAGCGCCTGAAGGGCCTTCGATGACGTCGCGGCTTGTGATTGGTCGCGTGAGCGGTCACATGGGCGTCACGCGACCAATCACAAGCCGCGACGTCATCTAAGGTCCTTCAGGCGCTAATTCTTAGGAAGGAAGCGTCGGAGGGCGCGTCCGAGGGTGAGTATATTCCTAATAGGTATATACTTACCCTCGGACGCGCCCTGGTTCTAACCTGCAGCCTTCCTTCCTAAGAATCAGCGCCTGAAGGACCTTAGATGACGTCGCGGCTTGTGATTGGTCGCGTGACGCCTATGTGACCGCTCACGTGACCAATCACAAGCCGCAACGTCATCGAAGGTCCTTCAGGCACTGATTCTTAGGAAGGAAGGCTGCCGGTGAGAACCAGGGCGCGTCCGAGGGTAAGTATATCAATATTTTTTATTTTGATTCTTTATTTTACACTTAAATATGGATCCCAGGGCCTGAAGGAGAGTTTCCTCTCCTTCAGACCCTGGGAACCATTAGAAACCCAATGCACTGCATTGGGTTTTGTGTTTCGGCCGACCCCGACCCCGACTTTTCTATAGGATCGGTCGATTTCACTCGACCCGACTTTTGAAAAAGTCGTGTTTCGTGAAACGCGACCCGATCCTATAAAAAGAAAAGTTGCTCAACCCTAATGTGAACTATTCTGGGGAAGGGATCAGGGAGCGATACAAGAATTGCTGTCGGCCATGGCTATCTCCCTGACTCCCCTATCCTACACATGCAGCAGTCACTTCTGCTTTTGATGATTCTGCTGGCTGTGTTTGAAAGAGATTGAGTGCACTAATGTACAACCACTTGTTCTGCTGGAAAATGAATATGTAGAAGGGGTAGTGCAAATGGTTTACAGACTACCGCAGCACATCTCTGATGATGCTAATTATGATGAAACACAGGTGCCAACTGCTGCAGATTTCTGCTGTGTGTACACTAGCAAGGATGGCAAAGGTGAAAATTGGGTACAACATCATGCAGTAGATTATTATAATTTTTCAGTGGTACTGAAAAATGATTTCTTTGGCCTTGAAATGGGAACTAAATGTCTGATGCAAATTATTTATTTCCCAGACTACTAAAAGACACACAGTGGTCCTGAAAAATTATTTATTTGGTCAACTAACCAACTAATGGCAATGAGACGGCTGATTCCCATTATTCATTTGCACTGCTAGTAGAAAACACACAGCATCCTGAAAAAAATATTTATTTGGCATAGAAATGGCAACTAGATGGCTGATGCCAATTATTTATTTCCCAGACTACTAAAAAAAACACAGCAATCCTGAAAAAATATTTTGTTGCCATATTAACCCCTTAAGCCCCAAGGGTGGTTTGCATGTTAATGACAGGGCCAATTATTACAATTCTGACCACTGTCATTTTATGAGGTTATAACTCTGGAACGCTTCAACGGATCCCGGTGACATTGTTTTCTCATGACATATTGGGTTTCATGATAGTCGTAAAATTTCTTTGATATTACCTTTGTTTATTTGTGAAAAAAATGGAAATTTGGATAACAGGAAAAAATGGACCCCAAAAGTTGTACAATTTGTCCTGAGTACGAAGTGTGGGGGTAAACCACTGTTTGGGCGCATGGGAGAGCTCGGAAAGGAAGGAGCGCCATTTGACTTTTCAATGCAAAATTGACTGGAGTTGAGATGGGACACCATGTTGCGTTTGGAGAGCCCCTGATGTGCCCAAACATTGAAACCCCCCACAAGTGACACCATTTTGGAAAGTAGACCCCCTAAGGAACTTATCTAGATGTGTGGTGAGCACTTTGACTAACCAAGTGCTTCACAGAAGTTTAAAATTCTTTTTTTTTCAACAAAAATTATTTTTTAGCCCCTAGTTTTGTATTTTCCCAAGGGTAACAGGAGAAATTGGACCCCAAAAGTTGTTGTCCAATTTGTGCTGAGTATGTTGATACCCTATATGTGGGGTTAACCACCATTTGGGTGCATGGCAGAGCTCGAAAGGGAAAGAGCGCCATTTGGAATGCAGACTTAGATGGATTGGTCTGCAGGTGTCACGTTGCATTTGCAGAGCCCCTGATGTATCTAAACAGTAGAAACCCCCACAAGTGACCCCATATTGGAAACTAGACCCCCCAAGGAACTTCTCTAGATGTGTTGTGAGAACTTTGAACCCCCAAGTGTTTATCTACAGTTTATAACGCAGAGAAGTGAAAATAAAAAACCTTTTTTTTGCAACAAAAATTATTTTTTAGCCCCCAGTTTTGTATTTTTCCAAGGGTACCAGGAGAAATTGGACCCCAAAAGTTGTTGTCCAATTTGTCCTGAGTTCGCCGATACCCCATATGTGGGGGGAACCACCGTTTGGGCGCATGGCAGAGCTTGAAAGGGAAGGAGCGCCATTTGGAATGCAGACTTAGATGGATTGGTCTGCAGGTGTCACATTGCATTTGCAGAGCCCCTGATGTACCTAAACAGTAGAAACCCCCACAAGTGACCCCATTTTGGAAACTAGACCCCCCAAGGAACTTATCTAGATGTGTTGTGAGAACTTTGAACCCCTAAGTGTTTCACTACAGTTTATAACACAGAGCCGTGAAAATAAAAAATCATTTTTTTCCCACAAAAATGGTTTTTTAGCCCCCCAAATTTTTATTTTCCCAACGGTAACAAGAGAAATTGGACCCCAAAAATTGTTGTCCAATTTGTCTTGAGTACGCTGATACCACATATGTTGATACACACAGGAGAGCTCAGAAGGGAAGGAGCACTGTTTTACTTTTTCAATGCAGAACTGGCTGGAATTGAGATCGGATGCCATGTTGCATTTGGAGGGCCCTGATGTGCCTAAACAGTGGAAACCCCCAATTGTAACTGAAACCCTAACCCAAACACACCCCTAACCCCAACCACACTCCTAACCCCAACACACCCCTAACCCTAATCCCAACCCTAACCACACCCCTAACTGCAACACACCCCTAACCCCAACAATAATCCTAACCACACCCCTAACCCTGACACACGCCTAACCCTAATCGCAACCGTAAATGTTATCCAAGCCCTAACCCTAACTTTAACCCCAACACTAACTGTAGCCCTAACCCTAACTTTAGCCCCAACCCTAACCCTAACTTTAGCCCCAACCCTAACCCTAATATTTAACCCTAACTGTAGCCCTAACCCTAACTTTAGCCCCAACCCAAACCCTAACTTTAGCCCCAGCCTTAACCCTAACTGTAGCCCCAACCCCAACTCTAGCCCTAACCCTAGCCCAAACCCTATCTCTAGCCCCCACCCTAACCCTAACCCCAACCCTAACCCTAGCCCTAACCCTAGCCCTAACCCTAACCCTAACCCTAGCCCTAACCCTAACCATAACCCTGACCCTAGCCCTAACCCTAACTTTAGCCCTAACCCTAATGGGAAAATGGAAGTAAATACATTTTTTTATTTTTATTTTTTTTCCTTAACTAAGGTGGTCATGAAGGGGGGTTTGATTTACTTTTATAGTGGGTTTTTTAGCGGATTTTTATGATTGGCAGCTGCCACACACTAAAAGTCGCTTTTTATTGCAAAAAATAGTTTCTGCGTCTCCACATTTTGAGAGCTATAATTTTTCCATATTTTGGTCCACAGAGTCATGTGAGGTCTTGTTTTTTGCAGGACGAGTTGACGTTTTTATTGGTAACATTTTTGGGCACGCGACTTTTTTGATCACTTTTTATTCCGATTTTTGGGATGCAGAATGACCAAAAACCAGCTATTCATGAATTTCTTTTGTGGGGGGCATTTATACCATTCCATGTTTAGTAAAATTGATAAAGCAGTTTTACGCTTCGGGTCAGTACGATTACAGCGATACCTCATTTATACCTTTTTATGTTTTGGCGCTTTTATACGATAAAAACTCTTTTATATAAAAAATAATTATTTTTGCATCGCTTTATTCTGAGGACTATAACTTTTTTATATTTTTGCTGATGATGCTGTATGACGGCTTGTTTTTTGCAGGACAAGATGCCGTTTTCAGCGGTACCATGATAATTTATATCCATCTTTTTGATCATTTGTTATTTCACTTTTTTGTTCGGTGGCATGATAATAAAGTGTTTTTTGCCTTGTTTTTTTTTATGATGTTCACTGAAGGGGTTAACTAGTGGGATAGTTTTATAGTTCGGGTCGTAACCGATGCGGCGATACTAAATATGTGTACTTTTATTGTTTTTTTTTATTTAGATAAAGAAATATATTTATGGGAACAATATTTTTTTTTCTTTATTTAGGAATTATTATTATTATTTTTTTTTTACATTATCACATTGTCCCGGGAAGAACATCACTATATAGCGACAGATCGCTGATCTGACACTTTGCAGAGCAGGTGATTGTAAGCCACCTCCCTGCAGGACCCAGAAGTAGCCCCGTGGCCATTTTGCATCCCGGGCCTGCAGGGAGAAGATGCTCGGTACAAGGTGAGCACATCGCCTTGTACCGAGGGTCTCAGGGAAGCCCGCAGGGAGCCCCCTGCCTGCGCGATGCTTCCCTATGCCCTCGGAATGCTGCGATCATGTTTGATCACAGTGTTCCGGGAGTTAATGTGCATTAGTCAGCTGACACCCGGCCGCTATCGGCTGCGCTCCCCCTGTGAGCGCGGCTGATTGCATATGACGTACTATCCCGTCACTGGGAATTAAGTCCCGGGTCACCTCGATGGGATAGTACGTCATATGGGATTAAGGGGTTAATGACAGTGAGACGGCTGATGCCAATTATTTATTTGAAATACTACTAGAAAACACACAGCGGTTCTGAAAAATTATTTATTTGGCCTGCTAATAGCAATGAGATGGCGGATGTAAATTATTTGTTTGCAACACTACTAGAAAACACACAGCGGTCCAGAAAATTATTTTTTTTGGCCTATGAGATGGCTTCTGCCAATTATTTATTTGCAAAACTACTGGAAAACATACAGCGGTAATGAAAAATTATTTATTTGGCCTTTTAATGCAATGAGACAGCTGATGCCAATTTATTTCCTAGACTATGAAAAGAACACACAGTGGTCCTGAAAAATTATTTATTTGGCGTTGAAATGGAAATGAGACAGCTGATGCCATTAATTTATTGATAACACTACTAGAAAAGACACTGTGGTCCTGAAAAATTACTGTATTTTGTGGTTTATAAGATGCACCAGATTATAAGACGCACCCCAAATTTTGAGGAAAAAATAGGAAAAAAACTTTTTTTTAATAAAATGATGGAGCTTCTTACAATCCAGGCATCTTATTGCTTACCAGGGGTGGTGGATGCGGTGAAGCGGGGACCCAGGGTCGCTGCTGGTGTTCGGTGGTGCAGGCCACAGTGGAGCAGGGTCCCAGGGTTGCTGCTAGAGGAGGCTAGAGTAGCACCGCATGTGTCCGGTGGTGTGGGGGCTCTGCCGACATTTTGTGAAAGCTTAGAGCTCCCGCACTGTTTACTATGCGATGGACTCCAGGAAAAAGGCCATCGAGGTGGCGTATATGCAGATGGAGACCTTGATGCTGAGATCTCCATCTGCGCCTGTGCCGTATCGGTGGCCATTTTCCTGGAGATATTGTGTAGAGGCAGGCATGGATGGAGATCTCCACTTTCCTCCATCTGCACCTGCACCGAGTTAGAAGCCGGAAGTTGGATGCCGGACCCCAGAAGAAGAATGGCGGCTGCCATATGCTGCCTCCACAGGGCTACCGCTCGCTGCCCTACCACCACCGCATGGCCACTTCTCTACCACAGCACACCACAGGAACACCGCACCATCACCACAATTCCCCTAGCTCCGGATCCACAGCATTGACCCCTCGGTAAGAACAGTGTTCGGTTTATAAGACGCACCCCGATTTTCCCCTAATTTTGGGGATCATAAAAGTGCAATTTATAATCCAAAAAATACGGTATTTATTTGGCATAGAAATGGCATTCAGACAGCTGATGCCAATTATTTATTCCCCATACTGATAAAAAACACACAGTGGTCCAGAAAAATTATTTATTTGGACAAGAAATTGAATTGAGACAGCTGATGCCAATTATTTATTCAGCATACTGATAAAAAAACACACAACGGTCTTGAAAAATTATTTCATTGGCCTACAAATGGCAGTGAAATGACTGATGCCAATTATTTATCTGTCATACTACTAGAAAACACACAGCAGTCCTAAAAAAATATTTATTTGGCCTAGAAATGGCAACTAGATGGCTGGTATGCCAATTATATATTTCTCAGACTACTAAAAAAACACAGAATGGTCCTAAAAAATTATTTCTTTGGCCTACTAATGACAATGAGATGGCTGATGTCAATTATTTATTTGCAACACTACTAGAAAACTCCCAGCAGTCACAGCAGTCCTGAAAAATTTTTTGTTATGCAATGAGATGGCTGATGCCAATTATTTAATGACTAAATATTTATTAGTGGCTGATGCAACTAGGTATCCTGGTTCACTCATCCACATTCACGATCTGACCAGCATACGAGGGTTGTTGAATGGTTATCAAATACTATAACCACTACCTCAAAGAGGCATTTAACCTGCTCCCTATCAAAACCATTACTCTCTCATACATCCAGACTTTTTTGAATCAATACAGGTCCACTAACCCAGTCTCATTTGTAAAGCTCCTAGTAAACTGTTCCTCTATCATTCACCAAAGACCCATAAACCCCCTCACAGATCCCCCCGGTCACCCTTTAATTTCTGGCATAGGATCACTTACCAGTAACTCGTCATATTATTTGGATAATATCCTCCTAACATATGTCAAAAACTTGCAGAGTCACTTACACCACTGCGTCCATTTAATTAGGATATTAAAGGTGTCCTTCGAATGAGTCATTTACATTTCTCACTTTAGATGTCTCTGCTCTCCACACAAATATTGAACACAATTTTTCTTTACAATGCACCACTTAATTTCCAGAGAAAGACAAAAGAATCAGCCAGCCTCCAAGATCTTTCATTGTAGAAAATCTTGAGTTTTTTAATGAAATAATTATTTTACCTTCCAAGACCATATTTACCATAAAAAATGAGACACAGCTCCAACTTATGTAAATATAGTCATGGGGGCCTTTAAAGAACACCACACATACCAATCTAAATATTTTACGAGTATCATGATATTGTATTATAGTACATTGATGAAGGTCGCTATATAACCAAAACATTTGATGAAGTGACACATCAAACTTATTGATAATTTCACAAGAAAAACAATAGTGTGCTTGGTTGTAACCTAACTTTATTCTTTCATGAGTTATTTATAATAATAATAATAATAATAATCTTTATTTGTCTAGCGCCAACATATTCCGCAGTGCTTTACAGTTTAACAGCTTCAAACACAACAGTCTTAAGTAACAATGTTAATAATACAATAATTAAAGCGACACAAGACGACCCTGCTCGTGAGAGCTTACAATCTACAATGAGGTGGGGAAATACAAAGTACAGGTGTGTATTTACAATGATGTATTTACAATGATGGTCCAGCCATCTTCAGGGAGTGGGGGATAGATGGAAGTAGTGAATGGGCTACACACAAACAAAATAACTGATTAGGGAATGTGGTAGGCCGCTCTGAACAAATGTGTTTTGAGGGAGCGCCTAAAACTATGTAAATTGTGGATGGTCCTAATTTCTTGGGCTAGAGCATTCCAGAGGATTGGCGCAGCACGGGAGAAGTTTTGTAGTCGGGAGTGGGAGGTACGGATTAGTGCAGAGGTTATTCAAAAGTCATTTGCAGAGTGAAGAGGTCGGTTTGCCGATAGACAGAAATGAGGGAGGAGATGTAAGGGGGTGCTGCACTGTGAAGAGCTTTGTGGGTGAGAACAAGTACTTTGAATTGCATCCTGTAATGAATGGGCAGCCAGTGTAATGATTGGCAAAGAGCCGACGGATCCAAGTAACGATTAGCTAGATAAATGACCCTGGCTGCTGCATTAAGGATTGACTGGAGAGGGGAAAGTCGAGTGAGGGGGAGGACAATTAATAGAGCGTTGCAGTAGTCCAGGCGGGAGTGGATCAGGGCGACAGTGAGGGTTTTTGTTGTTTCTATGGTGAGAAAAGGGCGGATTCTAGAGACGTTCTTTAGGTGTAAGCGGCATGAGCGGGCAAGAGATTGTATATGGGATGTGAAGGAGAGATCAGAGTCAAACATAACACCCAGACAGCTCGCCTGCTGCCGGGGTGTTATTATGGTGCCACCCACGGAGAGGGAAACGTCAGGTTTAGGGAGGTTAGTAGATGGTGGGAGCAGAAGAAGTTCAGTTTTGGAGAGGTTGAGTTTCAGATAGAGAGCGGACATGATGTTGGAGACTGCGGAAAGACAGTCAGTGGCGTTCTGTAGTACTGCAGGAGTAAGACCAGGAGATGACATGTAGAGTTGTGTGTCGTCGGCATAAAGATGGTACTGAAAGCCAAATCTGCTGATGGTCTGTCCAATTGGGGCTGTGTAGAGGGAGAAGAGAAGGGGGCCAAGGACTGAGCCCTGAGGTACCCCGACAGTGAGAGGAAGAGGAGATGAAGTGGAGCCAGAGAACAAAACACTGAAGGAGCGGTCAGAAAGATAGGAGGAGAACCAGGAGAGAGCAGTGTCCTTAATGCCAAGTGACTGGAGGCTAGAGAGTAAGAGAGGGTGGTCAACAGTGTCGAAAGCTGCAGAAAGATCGAGAAGAATGAGCAGAGAGTGGTCACCGTTACATTTTGCTGTAAGGAGGTCATTGGTCACTTTGATGAGTGCAGTTTCTGTCGAGTGTAGGGGGCGGAAGCCGGAGTGTGAAGGGTCTAGGAGGGAGTGAATGGAAAGGTAACGGTTAAGGCGGGAGTAGACTAGGCGCTCCAAGAGTTTAGAGATGAAGGGGAGATTGGAGACCGGTCTGTAGTTGTTTGTGCTGGATGGGTCGAGGGTGGGTTTCTTTAGTGATGGAGTAATGATAGAGTGTTTGAAGGAGGACGGAAAAATGCCAGAGGAGAGTGAGAGATTAAAGATTGTAGTTAGGTGAGTAGTGACGACTGGAGAGAGAGACTGGAGGAGATGAGAGGAAATGGGGTCGGTAGAGCATGTGTTTAGAGGAGAAGAAGAGAGGATCCTGGAGACTTCTTCTTCTGTAATGGGATCAAATGTGGAGAGTGAGCCAGGGGAAATGCAGGGAGGGATGGGAGTCACTGAACTTGGTGTCTGGGAGCGGATTTCCTGACGGATATTGTCTATTTTCTCTATAAAGTGGGAGGCCAGGTCGGTCATCAGCACAAATGTCTGTGATAGGGGTTTGAGCTTTTTTCCTGAGGAGGGAGTGAAAGGTGTCAAAAAGTTTCTTGGGGGGTTGTTGGATAGTGAGGAGATCAGAGTGGTGAAGTAGGTCTGTTTGGCAATGTGAAGGGCAGAGTTATAGGTTTTTAACATAAAATTGAACTGTATGAAGTCTTCTGGTGTGCGAGTTTTCCTCCATAAGCTTTCAGCACTCCTAGAGCATCGCTGGAGAAATCGGGTTTGTAATGTGAGCCAGGGCTGTTTTACTCTGTGTTTGGAGGTTCTGAGGGTGAGGGGAGCTACTTGGTCTAGGGTGCTTCTAAGAATGTCATTGTAGTGATGTACTGCCAGATCAGGACAGGAAAAAGAGGAGATTGGGGACAGTGATGAGTGTAAGGAATCTGAAAGTGTATGAGGGTTAATGGCTTGTAGATTTCTGACTGATTGGTAGGTACGAGGGTACTGGGGTGAGCGAGGATTTGTGAGATTGAAGGAGAGAATGTTGTGGTCAGAGAGGGGAAGCGGTGAGTTGTTTAGGCAGGAGATTGAACACAGCCGGACAAAGACCAGGTCAAGGGTGTTACCGTCCTTGTGTGTCTCAGAGGTTGAGAGCTGTGAGAGGCCAAGCGAAGTGGATAGTGATAGAAGCTGGGATGCAGATGTGGAAGTGGGGCTGTTAATGGGAATGTTAAAGTCTCCTAGGATAAGGGTTGAGAGTTCTGAGGACATGAAGTGCGGCAGCCAGGCAGAGAAATGGTCCAGGAAGTGGGTGGGTGAGCCTGGGGGCTGGTAAATGACCGCTATTCTGAGGGAGAGGGGACGGAAGAGTCTGATGGTGTGGACCTCAAAAGAAGGGAATGAGAGTGATGGAGATGGTGGGATGACCTGGAAGGTGCATTGTGGGGAGAGAAGTATGCCAACTCCACCACCATGTCTGTTTGTGGGTCTCGGGGAATGGGAGAATTGAAGGCCACCATGGGAAATGGCAGCAGGGGAGATCGTGTCAGAATCCTGGATCCATGTTTCAGTGAGGGCCAATAGATTTAGAGAGATGTTTACAAAGTAGTTGTGCAGGAAAGGAAGCTTGTTGCATACAGACCGTGGATTCCAAAGGGCACAATTAAAAGAAGGAGATGAGGGAGTGCAAGTAATATTAATAAGGTTAGAATGGTTTTGATGTGAGGTAGGGTAGGGGTTGAGGTTGGTGGATGGTGGACCGGGGTTGGGGGAAATGTCCCCTGAGATCAGTAGGAGAAGGAAGATAAAAAGCAATACGTTTTTGGAATTGTAAGAAGTTTTTTTGTGCAGTGTATTTTGGCAAGATGGACTGAGGTTTTTCAGGAAGGCGAGAAGTGCATGGGAGCTGTACATGGGAGAGTGAAGTATAGAGGGGCTGATGTATATGAGTTGTGAAACTTATTTACAAGTTTCTCTTTGTTTACAGGCATTGACATGTCGCAGAGGTTAACACGTGAGGAGCGGATAGAAATTGTGTTGATGTCTGGTGAACGCAGTACCCGGGTCATTGCAGCAGATTTCAATGCAAGACACCCTACGCAAGAAAACTGTCACTATTCCCATGTTATTTAGGTGCATCCATATAAATGGTCCCCCAAAAAAGTTTGCCTCATCACTAAACATAATGTTCTGTGTAAACTGGGGGTCCTGTTGCAATTTTTGTTTTGCCCATTCTGCAAATTCAGCGCACCGGTCTAGTTCATCCTCGTTGAGATGCTGCAGCAGCTGGATTTTGCAAGGGTGCCATTTGTGAGTAGCTAATATCCGCAGAAGGGATGTTCGACTGATGCCAGATCGGAGTGCTGATCTCTTTAATGGGTGGATGATCTCCAGTGGGGATATGATGTTCAACCCCTTTACCTGCCCAAAGTCTAGTGGGTGTTTGCTGAATACCTGCTCGTATTCTTGGACCACCTGGTAAGCCCCATGCTTTTGGTGTAAAGGGGTAGAATCAATGACTACGTGCAACTTCTGTCATCAATCCTCCAACTGTCCTTCAGAGCCATTGTCCTCCACCTGGTCGGATGTGACCAAGGGTTCTGTTGCTTTTATTGCATTGTCACTAACAGTGAACAGTTTAGCAAAGGTGGCATATTTGGGTAAATGGACCTCTTTCTCTACACAATTAAGGATGCATACTGGTACCCTCCCCTTGCGGACATCAACCATCCCTCTGGCTGTCAGGATTGTGGGCCTACTATCAGAATACACAGGTTCTACCAGGGCCTGGTAGTCTTTACCCCTGAGGCCTATTGCTGGGCCTGGTGGGGGTCTGTACGGGCCTCTCGGGGGTCTGTGCAGCCTGCCGGGGATTTATACGGGCCTCTCGGTGGTCTGTGCGGCCTGCCAAGGGTCTGTGCGACCTGCCGGGGGTCTGTACAGGCCTCTCGGGGGTCTGTGCGGCCTGCCAGGGGTCTGTGCACCCAGCCAGGGGTCTGTACGGGCCTCTCGGGGGTCTGTGCGGCCTGCTGGGGGTCTGTGTGGCTTGCCGGGTGTCTGTACGGACCTCTCAGGGGTCTGTGCGGCTTGCCGGGGGTCTGTACGGGCCAATCGGGGGTCTTTGTGTTTGTGTGCAGGCATCGTCGGATGGGACTACAAGTCCCATCGCGCTATGTATGCTACAATGGCAATGATTGACACATTAGCCAATGATGGGACAGTAGTAGTCCCATCATCCGGGCATCAGCCCGATGCATAGCGACGGACCCGTACCGATGCAAGGGTGAAAGAGGCCTTAATGAGCGTTTAATTTAAAAAAAACGGCATGGGCTCCCGTGCAATTTTCTACGCCAGGGGGGAAAGCCGATGGCTGGGGGCCAATATTTGTAGCCTGCTATGAATATCAGCCCGCAGCTGTCTGCGTAGCCTTTACTGGCTATTAAAATAGGGGGACCCCCAAAAAATGACGTGGGGTCCCCCTATATTTTATAGACAGAAAGGCTTCGCAGACAGCTGCGGGCTGATATTTATAGCCTAGAGAGGGGCCATGGATATTGCCCCCCGGCTATAAATACCAATCCGCAGCCGCCTCAGAAATGGTGCATCTGTATGATGCGCCAATTCCCCTCTCTTCCCACTCCCGTGTAGCGGTGGGATATGGGGTAATAAGGTTAATGTCAACTTGCTATTGTAAGGTGACATTAAGCCGGGTTAATCATGGAGAAGCGTCAATATGATACCATTATTAATCCTAGTGTAGTGAAAGAGTTAACAAAAAAATCAAGACACAGCCAGAAAAAAGTATTTTAATATTCTTCATTTAACCATACTTGCCATACTTCAGCGCCTGCAAAAAACGTAAATAAACCTGTCCGCCGTAGTCCAATTAATAACGAGTGTCCCACGATGATCTCCCCTATAGAACAGTGACATTGGGTGATGTCACTGCTCCATAGGACCTTCAGTGACACACTGACAGGAGACAATGGCTCCTGCAGTGCATCACTGAACTATAGTAACCTCTCAGAGTCTCACTTTATGGCAATTGCTGCGTGGGAAATTTCTCACACAGCAATGCCAAAAGTGAGACTAGGGACTATTTTTTTACAATGGCAGAGGAATACAGTGCGGAAAGATACCTTCCTCCCGTCATTGTATTCCTGGAGCCCCTAGAGAGCTGATGCTGCCGTTCTCCAGTGTCGTGGGACACTCGTGGATTTCTGCGGATCAGGGAGTATATTGTTTGTTATTTTCATTTTTTTACAGATGACACTGGCTTCGGGAAACAAAGTGACAAGTGATGGTGAGTATGTAATCTATGTTATATGTACTGTATGTCTGTAGGTATGTATTGTATTGTATGTAATGTATGAATATATTGTATGTAGCATGTATGTAGTATGTAGTATGTATGTAGCATGTATGTATGTAGTATGTATGTAGTATGTATGTAGTATGTTGTATGTACATAGTATTTATGTAGTATGTTGTATGTATGTTGCATGTATGTAGTATGTATGTAGTATGTGTGTATGTAGCATGTGTGTATGTAGTATGTAGTATGTTGTATGTATGTTGTATGTATGTATGTATGTAGTATGTATATAGTATGCATGTTGTATGTATGTAGTATGTATGTAGTATGTGTGTAGTATGTATGTAGTATGTATGTTGTATGTAGTATGTATGTAGTATGCATGTAGTATGTATGTAGTATGTAGGTAGTATGTTGTATGTATGTATGTATGTTATATGTATGTTGTATGTATGTTGTATGTATGTAGTATGTATATTGTATGTATGTAGAATGCATGTAGTATGTATGTAGTATGTATGTAGTATGTTGTATGTAGTATGTATGTAGTATATATGTAGTATGTACAGTACGTAGTATGTATGGTGTATGTATGTAGTATGTATGTAGTATGTATGTAGTATGTATGTAATATATATGTAGTATATATGTTGTATGTATGTAGAATGCATGTAGTATGTATGTAGTATGTTGTATGTATGTATGTTGTATGTATGTATGTAGTATGTATGTAGTATATATGTAGTATGTACAGTATGTAGTATGTATGTAGTATGTATGGTGTATGTATGTAGTACGTATGTAGTATGTAGTATGTATGTAGTATGTATGATGTATGTATGTAGTATGTAGTATGTATGTAGTATGTATGTTGTATGTATGTAGTATGTATGTTGTATGTATGTAGTATGTATGTAGTATGTTGTATGTAGTATGTATGTTGTATGTATGTAGTGTGTATGTTGTATGTATGTAGTATGTTGTATGTGGTTTTTTTTTACATTCAACATATTAGCCGGAAGATGGGACTACTACTGTACAGACCCCCGGCTGCCCGCACAGACCCCCAGCAGGCCAGCACAGACCCCCGGCATGCCGCACAGACCCCCGACAGGCCCATACAGACCCCCCGGCAGGCCCGCACAGACCCCTGGCAGGCCGCACAGACCCCCGGCAGACCCGTACAGATCCCCGGCAGGCCGCACAGACCCCCGGCAGGCCCGTACAGACCCCGGGCAGGCCCGCACAGACCCCCCACATTCACGCACAGACCCCGCCCGCACACACAGACACGCAGTCTCCGCCCACACACCACCCACACTCCACCCACACTCCATTGCATCATTGCACTATGGGAACTTCCGATTCCGGTATCCGATATCTTAAAAGTATCGGAACTCAGTATCGGAAATCCGATACAGCGAATATCGGCCGATACCAGATATTTGCAGTATCGGAATGCTTAACACTAGTCATTATCCAGGGTCTGTACGTTGGCTTCCACCAGGGTGTGTGGACAGGATGCCACTTCCTAGTGGTATGTAATTGCTGGGTGCCTAGGGGGCACTGAGTAGCTGGAATTTGGTTCATGCAGCACCCAGATGGCCCTATCTTTAAAATGTGCGAAGTCCATGTCAGGGTTTTGCAGGGCCAGGATGCGCAGCTGTGTCCTGTGGATGCTAGACAGGAGTCCCTTAATAAACTGCTCCTTTAACAGTTTGTCCCCATCCTGCATGCTGTTCGGGTCGACCTGCTTAATGGCCCGCAGTGCCTCCTGGAGATTAAGGGCATAGTCCCGTATACTGTACTGCATCCTTTGCTTGCACCCAAAGAACCTCATCTTGATTTCTGCAGCAGTGCGCGTGTCAAAAGTGTCTTCCAGTTTGGCTAATATTTGCTTATCAGTCCCTTTTTCAGTATCCAGCCAGAATTTTACTTCCCTTTGTGCTGCACTAATTGGCCAGTTAGGATGTTGAGTTGACCTTTTGATCTTCCGACAGGAGGTACACTTCAAATAGGCTGCAGAGTCTCTCTTTAAAGTCACTCAGCAAGTGGGACTCCCCTGAATACTGTAGCAACCAGGCCGCTTCCGGTATATAGGGCATGGTTAATGGCATTATGGGAGCTGCAGCTGCAGTGGGGTCCTGCCTGTTCATAGGGGCTGCGGCCACCGCAGGGCCTGGTAGCATCATGGGGGCTGTGGCTGCAGCCGCCACTGGATCTCCTCCCAGGTCGAACATATCCCTTCCCCCATGCTAACCTCAAACAGGCCTGACGTCCCATCCCCAGAGTCTCTAGTGGTTCCACCAAAGCTCTGTATGATGCTCCATCCGTTTCTCTGTCCGGGGTCTCCTGCTGCTTCAATCACGTACAGCCGAGCCTTTTCCAGGCTCCACCCATGAAGGCTAACCTACTTCTTCCCTTCATGGTCCACACGGCACGACAATGTCAGATTTCACACAATCTAACAGAATGTATGGCACACAGTAGCCTTCGATGCTGAGGCAGGTATCCTGTTTGTGACACCAAGTTGGAACGCCCGCTATGACCCTGGGGAACTCAGGCCGGGTCCAGTGGTCATTAAAGGGGTAACCACGGTGGCAGCGACCAGGTCCATGGCCCTGAGTGTCCAAGTTAAAGAGAAAGTCTTTAAAGAGGTTGTTTTGAATAAAGAATGTTCATGACGCCACTTGTGGTATTCGGTCAGGGATGACCGACGTTGCTTAAAGGGGTCCACTGGGAATGATGGTACTGCAGCAAGGATGGTATGACTTCCCACAGGTGAAGCTTAGTCCCCAGGGCTCCCAAAGTAGTGGGTAAAGATGACATATTGTGTAGTGCCAGAAAGAATTGGAGGACACAAGGTTGCAGTCTCTTTACCTTTTACTGGTAGTATGCAGCCACAGTCCAGGGTGCGGATCACAGGTGATAATGGGGTCTGGGCAGCCTGGAAGCAATTAAGATTCCCTTTAACCTGGTGGGGTTCAAAGCCTTCCTTACTGCTCTGTACTATGTGTACCTTGCTGCCTGAGGCTTCTTACAAGGTCCTCTCTCACATTGTCCTAGGACAGTACTCGCATGGCAGGCTAAACAAGCCTTTTCACAGGTGTCACTACTGCAGCGACTCCGGGCTCTATTTTGCTGCTGTGCATTCGGTGTAGTTGTGGACAGGCAACTTTAAATCTCCTGCCCTCTGGTTTCTGCTGTGGGTTATACAATCCCACATAGCCTCGGACTCCCGGTGTCCGGTTCCTGTGCTTCAGCATGAAGGGAGCTCAGTCGCAGCTCCCCTCCAGCTCCTCACTTCTCCTGTGCTCTTTCTCCCTCACACTTTCCTACAAACTGAGCTAACTCCTCCTCCAAACCAGACCATATACAGTCATGGCCAAAAGTATTAACACCCCTGCAATTCTGTCACTGGGCCCTACATTATGCTGCAAAATTTGTTGGTAGTCTTCAGACTTCATAATGCCATGCACACGGTCAAGCAGTCCAGTGCCAGAGGCAGCAAAGCAACCCCAAAACATCAGGGAACATCCGCCATGTTTGACTGTAGGGACCGTGTTCTTTTTTTTGAATGCCTCTTTTTTCTCCTGTAAACCCTATGTTGATGCCTTTGCCCAAAAAGCTCTACTTTTGTCTCATCTGACCAGAGAACATTCTTCCAAAACTTTTTAGGCTTTTTCAGGTAAGTTTTGGCAAACTCCAGCCTGGCTTTTTTATGTCTCGGGGTAAGAAGTGGGGTCTTCCTGGGTCTCCTACCATGTAGTCCCTTTTCATTCAGACGCCAACGGATAGTACGGGTTGACACTGTTGTACCCTCGGACTGCAGGGCAGCTTGAACTTGTTTGAATGTTACTCTAGTTCTTTATCCAACATCCGCACAATCTTGCGTTGAAATCTCTTGTCAATTTTTCTTTTCCATCCACATCTAGGGAGGTTAGCCACAGTGCCATGGGCTTTAAACTTCTTGATGACACTGCGCACGGTAGACACAGGAACGTTCAGGTCTTTGGAGATGGACTTGTAGCCTTGAGATTGCTCATGCTTCCTCACAATTTGGTTTCTCAAGTCCTCAGACAGTTCTTTGGTCTTCTTTCTTTTCTCCATGCTCAATGTGGTACACACAAGGACACAGGTCAGAGGTTGAGTCAACTTTAATCCATGTCAACTGGCTGCAAGTGTGATTTAGTTATTGCCAACACCTGTTAGGTGCCACAGGTAAGTTACAGGTGCTGTTAATTACACAAATTAGGGAAGCATCACATGATTTTTCGAACGGTGCCAATACTTTTGTCCACCCCCTTTTTTATGTTTGGTGTGGAATTATATCCAATTTGGCTTTAGGACAATTCTTTTTGTGTTTTTCTCATTTAAGACAAATTAAATGAAGATAATAATACCAAAGAATGTGTGTTTGCAATCATTTTCAGGAAGAAACTGAGTATTATCTGACAGAATTGCAGGGGTGTTAATACTTTTGGCCATGACTGTATAGGGAAGTTCCCCTGAAACCGGGTCTAGAGCTCCCCCTTCTGGCCTGGAGTCAGAAAATGTTGCATGTATGTGTTACCTGTTAAAGGCATCCTCCTCGCTTCCAGGCATGGCATCACCCTCCCCGAAAGGAAGGAAATACCATGGTGGCGCCCAGACAAGTAGGGTGCCATATATGTTTTTCTATAAAAGGTGAGCAGAATCAGTAGAATACCTGCCACAGTTAATAATAGACAGTGTGCTATTGTAAAAGCATTCTTGAAGTGGTTTTCACCAAAACAACATTAAAAATATGGATTGTGAATGATACATGATAATACATTAAGACAATTTACACTACTGCACAACTGGAATATAATATTCTAACAATTTCTTGGTTTGGATTCAACAATTCTGAAAGATTTCATATTTTAAAATGGGACTAGTGTGGGAACATCAGGATAAGTGATAATTATAAGGATTATAAATATTTGATCAAAAGTAGATCATTCATAATGCATTATAAGTGCAGATTGATAAGGCAAGAATTCCTACTAATTATACATTTTAATAGTTAAAATGCATAGCATTAAATGCGTGAACATCTATGCAGATCAGTATAAAACTAATTTTACATTAAAACACCACAGAAAGTAGCAATAACACAGGACAACATGTCTATTTACTCCACAGCCAGTGATAATCCTTAAAGGGAATCTGTCATAAGGTTTTTGCTACCCATCTTAGAGTAAACGATGTAGGGGCAGAGACCCTGAATCCAGCGATATATCACTTACTGAGCAATTTTGATAAAATCACTGTTTTAGTTGCAGACCTACTATCTCTCTGAATGCTGATAAATATTGATGAGGGTTCCCCTGGATGGTTGGGTCCGGCTGGTTTGGCCGCATTCAGATGAATGGAGGCCCAAACATCCATTGTTTGCCACATTGTCATCTGCATGACAACGCTGCAAACACTGCCTCAGGTCGGCAGTAAGATCATTACAGCCAGTCAGAGAGATATGGTTCCCTCGCTGACAGCTTGACCCAGCAGATGTGACTGACGGTAAAAAGTTTTGTCTTTCTTAGGAGAAAATCTACGTGTGTATAATTATTGGGGAACTTTAGTGTGCAGAGTTATTATGCAACTGAATGAAAAGCATAAGGTTTCCCATTTCAGTTGTCTATTTTCATAGATTGAAGAGAGAGTAATAACCAAACAACTCAAAACGTACAAAAATACATTTTTGACATTTCAAAAGAAATATCAGTAATCAATATAGCCTCCCTTCTTTTTAACCCCTGTCTGCCATCCGACGTACTATTCCATCCATGTGACCTGGGATTTAATTCCCATGGACGGAATAGTAGGAATAGTACAGTTAGGGCCAGAAATATTTGGACAGTGACACAAGTTTTGTTATTTTAGCTGTTTACAAAAACATGTTCAGAAATACAATTATATATATATAACTAGCTGAAGAGCCCGGCGTTGCCTGGGCATAGTAAATATCTGTGGTTAGTTATAGCACCTCACTTCTCTTATTTTCCCATCACGCCTCTCATTTTCCCAATCACATCTTTCATTTTCTCCCTCACTCCTCTCATTCCTCCCTAACACCTCTCATTTCAACCTCACATCTGTCATTTTCTGATCACTCCACTATTTTTCCTCACTCCTCTCATTTTGCACTCACACCTTTCATTTTCACCTCACACCTCTCATTTTCACCTCATCACTTCAGTATATACATGTTTGTCATCTCCCTTATATATAGTATACATCTGTATGTCATCTCCTGTATATAGTATATACCTGCTGTGTGTCATCTCCCCTATATATAGTATATACCTGAATGTCATCTCCCCTGTATATAGTATATACCTGCTGTGTGTCATCTCCCCTATATATAGTATATACCTGCATGTCATCTTCTATATAGAGCATATACATGTATGTCATCTCCTCCTGCATATAGTATATACCTGTAGGTCGTCTGCTCCTGTATATAGTATATACCTGTGTGTCATCTCCTCCTGTATATAGTATATACCTGTATGTCATCTCCTCCTGTATATAGTATGTACCTGTATGTCATCTCCTCCTCTATATAGTATATACCTGTGTGTCATCTCTCCTGTATATAGTATATATCTGTGTGTCATCTCCCCTGTATATAGTATATACCTGTGTGATCTCCTGTATTAGACCTCGTTAACACGTTATTTGCTCAGTATTTTTACCTCAGTATTTGTAAGATAAATTGGCAGCCTGATAAATCCTCAGCCAACAGGAAGCCCTCCCCCTGGCAGTATATATTAGCTCACACATACACATAATAGACAGGTCATGTGACTGACAGCTGCTGTATTTCCTATATGATATATTTGTTGCTCTTGTAGTTTGTCTGCTTGTTAATCAGATTTTTATTTTTGAAGGCTACTACCAGACTTGTGTGTGTTTTAGGGCGAGTTTCGTTTGTCAAGTTGTGTGTGTTGAGTTGTGTGTGGCGACATGCATGTAGCGACTTTTGTGAGATGAGTTTTGTGTGGCAACATGCGTGTAGCAACTTTTTGTGTGTCGAGTTGCATGTGACAGGTTAGTGTAGAAAGTTGTGTGCAGCAAGTTTTGCGCATGGCGAGTTTTGCGCGTGGTGAGTTTTATGTCTGGTGCCTTTTGAGTATGTGCAAGTTTTGTGTGAGGCAACTTTTGCATGTGTTGCAAATTTTGTGCATGTGGCAATTTTTCCGCGTGTGCAAGTTTTGCGTGTGGCGAGTTTTCCATGAGGTGAGTTTTGCAATTGTGGCGAGTTTTGCGTGAGCCTAGTTTTTGCATGTGGCGAGTTTTGCGCGTGGTGAGTTTTGAGCGGCGACTTTTGTGTTTCGAATTTTATGTGGCGAGGTTGGTGTATGTGTGGTGAAATGTGTGCTGAGGGTGGTTTATGTGTTCAAGCACGTGGTAGTGTGTGGCGCATTTTGTGTGTGTGTTCATATCCCCGTGTGTGGTGAGTATCTCATGTCGGGGCCCCACCTTAGCAACTGATCGGTATATACTCTTTGGCGCCATCGCTCTCATTCTTTAAGTCCCCCTTGTTCACATCTGGCAGCTGTCAATTTGCCTCCAACACTTTTCCTTTCAATTTTTCCCGTTATGTAGATAAGGGCAAAATTGTTTGGTGAATTGGAAAGCGCGGAGTTAAAATTTCACCTCACAACATAGCCTATGACGCTCTCAGGGTCCAGACGTGTGACTGTGCAAAATTTTGTTTCTGTAGCTGCGACGCCTCCAACACTTTTCCTTTCACTTTTTTCCCCATTATGTAGATAGGGGAAAAATTGTTTGGTGAATTGGACAGCGCGGGGTTAAAATTTCACCTCACAACGTAGCCTATGATGCTCTCAGGGTCCAGACGTGTGACTGTGCAAAATTTTGTTGCTGTAGCTGCGACGCTTCCAACACTTTTCCTTTCACTTTTTTCCCCATTATGTAGATAGGGGCAAAATTGTTTGGTGAATTGGAATGCGCGGGGTTAAAATTTCGCCTCACAATATAGCCTATGATGCTCTCGGGGTCCAGACATGTGACTGTGCAAAATTTTGTGGCTGTAGCTGCGACGGTGCAGATGCCAATCCCGGACATACACACACACACACACACATACACACATTCAGCTTTATATAGTAGATATGGGCTGAAAGTGCACACTCCCAGCTGCAATATGATAGTTTCCACATCCAAATCGGAGAAAGGGTTTAGGAATCATAGCTCTGTAATGCATAGCGTCCTCTTTTTCAAGGGACCAAAAGTAATTGGACAATGGACTCTAAGGGCTGCAATTAACTCTGAAGGCGTCTCCCTCGTTAACCTGTAATCAATGAAGTAGTTAAAAGGTCAGGGATTCCAGGTGTGTGGTTTTGCATTTGGAAGCTGTTGCTGTGAGCAGACAACATGCGGTCAAAGGAACTCTCAATTGAGGTGAAGCAGAACATCCTGAGGCTGAAAAAATAGAAAAAATCCATCAGAGAGATAGCAGACATGCTTGGAGTAGCAAAATCAACAGTTGGGTACATTCTGAGAAAAAAGGAATTGACTGGTGAGCTTGGGAACTCAAAAAGGCCTGGGTGTCCACGGATGACAACAGTGGTGGATGATCGCCGCATACTTAATTTGGTGAAGAAGAACCCGTTCACAACATCAACTGAAGTCCAGAACACTCTCAGTGAAGTAGGTGTATCTGTCTCTAAGTCAACAGTAAAGAGAAGACTCCATGACAGTAAATACAAAGGGTTCACATCTAGATGCAAACCATTCATCAATACCAAAAATAGACAGGCCAGAGTTAAATTTGCAGAAAAACACCTCAAGAAGCCAGCTCAGTTCTGGAAAAGTATTCTATGGACAGATGAGACAAAGATCAACCTGTACCAGAATGATGGGAAGAAAAAAGTTTGGAGAAGAAAGGGAACGGCACATGATCCAAGGCACACCACATCCTCTGTAAAACATGGTGGAGGCAACGTGATGGCATGGGCATGCATGGCTTTCAATGGCACTGGGTCACTTGTGTTTATTGATGACATAAAAGCAGACAAGAGTAGCCGGATGAATTCTGAAGTGTACCGGGATATACTTTCAGCCCAGATTCAGCCAAATGCTGCAAAGTTGATTGGACGGCGCTTCATAGTACAGATGGACAATGACCCCAAGCATACAGCCAAAGCTACCCAGGAGTTCATGAGTGCCAAAAAGTGGAACATTCTGCAATGGCCTAGTCAATCTCCAGATCTAAACCCAATTGAGCATGCATTTCACTTGCTGAAATCCAGACTTAAGACGGAAAGACCCACAAACAAGCAAGACCTGAAGGCTGCGGCTGTAAAGGCCTGGCAAAGCATTAAGAAGGAGGAAACCCAGCGTTTGGTGATGTCCATGGGTTCCAGACTTAAGGCAGTGATTGCCTCCAAAGGATTTGCAACAAAATATTGAAAATAAAAATATTTTGTTTGGGTTATGTTTATTTGTCCAATTACTTTTGACCTCCTAAAATGTGGAGTGTTTGTAAAGAAATGTGTACAATTCCTACATTTTCTATCAGATATTTTTGTTCAACCCTGCCAGTGGCGTAGGAAGAGGGGTGCGGGGGGGGCGGTCCGCCCCGGGCGGCACAATGCGGGGGGCGGCCGGCGCTGCAGGAGAAGAAGATAAAAAAAAAAAAAAGACGCCCCTTTAAATCTTCGGGCGGCGCCGTCCGCCGCCACGACCAGGGCCAGCTCCCCCCACCCCCGGGTCCCGCCCCCGCCCCCGCCCCCCGCTCTATACTCACCTCTCCTGGTTCCTGCGGCGCCGGCAGCTGCAGCGTCCTCTGACTCTGCGACGTCTCAGAGCAGAGGGCGCGATGACGTCACTACTGTGCGCGCCGCTCTGCCTCTCTGTCCTGAGCGTCGCAGAGCCGGAGAGACGCTGACTGCACCGGACCTGCGCTGGGAACGGGAGAGGTGAGGATTTTACTTTTTTTTTTTTTTTCTTTATGTCTGACTGTCTGGGGCTGGGGCAATGCTGGACACACTGGGGCAATACTGGAGACCATGGGGCAGATTGCTGGACACACTGGGGCAGTACTGGAGACCATGGGGCAGAATGCTGGACACACTGGGGCAATACAGGAGACCATGGGGCAGATTGCTGGACACACTGGGGCAATACAGGAGACTATGGGGCAGATTGCTGGACACACTGGGGCAATACAGGAGACCATGGGGCAGATTGCTGGACACACTGGGGCAATACAGGAGACCATGGGGCAGATTGCTGGACACACTGGGGCAATACAGGAGACTATGGGGCAGATTGCTGGTCACACTGGGGCAATACTGGAGACCATGGGGCAGAATGCTGGACACACTGGGGCAATACTGGAGACCATGGGGCAGAATGCTGGACACACTGGGGCAATACTGGAGACCATGGGGCAGAATGCTGGTCACACTGGGGCAATACTGGAGACCATGGGGCAGAATGCTGGACACACTGGGGCAATACTGGAGACCATGGGGCAGAATGCTGGACACACTGGGGCAATACAGGAGACCATGGGGCAGATTGCTGGACACACTGGGGCAATACAGGAGACCATGGGGCAGAATGCTGGACACACTGGGGCAATACTGGAGACCATGGGGCAGAATGCTGGACACACTGGGGCAATACTGGAGACCATGGGGCAGAATGCTGGACATACTGGGGCAATACTGGAGACCATGGGGCAGATTACTGGACACACCGGGGCAATACTGGAGACCATGGGGCAGAATGCTGGACACACTGGGGCAATACAGGAGACCATGGGGCAGATTGCTGGACACACTGGGGCAATACAGGAGACCATGGGGCAGATTGCTGGACACACTGGGGCAATACTGGAGACCCTGGGGCAGATTGCTGGACACACTGGGGCAATACTGGAGACCCTGGGGCAGATTTCTGGACATACTGGGGCAATACTGGAGACCATGGGGCAGATTGCTGGACACACCGGGGCAATACTGGAGACCATGGGGCAGAATGCTGGACACACTGGGGCAATACAGGAGACCATGGGGCAGATTGCTGGACACACTGGGGCAATACTGGAGACCCTGGGGCAGATTGCTGGACACACTGGGGCAATACTGGAGACCCTGGGGCAGATTTCTGGACACATTGAGGCAATGCTGGAGACCCTGGGGCAGACTTCTGGACACACTGGGGCAATGCTGGACACTGGGGCAGATTGCTGGACACACTGGGGGTAATATACTGGACACACTTGGGCAATGCTGGACACTGGGGGTAATATGCTGGACACACTGGGGCAGACTGCTGGACACACTGGGGAAAGGCTGGACACTGGGGCAGATTGCTGGACACACTGAGGGCAGATTGCTGGACACACTGGGGGTAATATGCTGGACATACTGGGGCAGATTGCTGGACACACTGGGGGTAATATGCTGGACACACTGGGGCAGATTGCTGGACAACATGGGGGTAATATGCTGGACACACTGGGGCAGATTGCTGGACAACATGGGGGTAATATGCTGGACACACTGGGGGCAGGACTTGAGGCATGGGCAGAATGTAGATACGGGGCATGATTGGAGACACGGGGCAGGATTGGATCATGGGGCAGGACGGATACGATGGAGGCTGGTGGGGCAGGATGGGGAGATCATATGGGGTAGAATGGATACTCATGAGGGCAGGATACGACAACATATGGCTGGAGCCAGGAATGAGATAAACGGGGCCAGGGTGGGGAATATTATTACCATAGGGGATAATTAAGGGATATTATTACTGCAGTGATGTATTTATTTTATTTTTTGAGTATACTGTTTTAAATGGGGGGGCGGTCCTGTTACTGTGCAGAGTGACACTATATCACCTTTTTTTCTTCATGTGGTGTAATGTAGAAGTTGTGAAAAATTAAGTAATGTGTTCTGCAAGCGGAGCTCGAGATAACTGTGTTATTTCCTGCAGAAACGAGTCCTGGCTGGAAGGAATGATGGCGGTCTGTGCTGGATGAAAGATGAAGGACTTCACCTAGAGACGTCACTGGTGAGTCAGTGTTACCTATACACTGACACTATACACTGTATACTATATAGAGGTCCTGTGTATAATGTCACCAGTGATCTCTGTATTACCTCTACACAGACACTGCATACTAAGTACAGATCTCCTGTGAATACTGGCACTTATGGTGATAGTATTGTGTTTTTTTTTTTATTACTGATCAGTATTGTAGTATTCAGTCACTATGTGGTGGTAATATGTGGTCTGGAAATGGTGCGGTGGTATTTGTCCCTTGTATGTAGTATTATTCGGTCACTATGTGGCCTGGTCATGGTGTGGTGGTATTAAGTCACAGGTGTGGCATGTGGGGGTGACACCATTAGGCCCAGTTTAAGTTCTACAAAGCAGGAAAACCATTTTTGGTAACCTTTGTGTGTATTGAGCTGGGGGGGGGGGGGGCCAAACTCGGGATCAGCCCCGGGCGGCAAAAGCTCTAGCTACGCCTCTGAACCCTGCAAATAAAACGTTACAATCTGCACTTGAATTCTGTTGTAGAGGTTTCATTTCAAATCCAATGTGGTGGCATGCAGAGCCCAACTCGCGAAAATTGTGTCACTGTCCAAATATTTCTGGCCCTAACTGTGTGTCACGTGCGATCAGCCTCGTTCACAGGGGGATTGTGGCCGGGTGTCAGCTGATTCTCACAGCTGACACCTGGCAATAAGTGCCAGGAGTGGTCACAGACCGCTCCCGGCACTTTATCCTCCGAAACACTGCGATCAAACAAGATTGCAGCGTTCTGGTGGCATAGAGAAGCATCGTGCAGGGAAGGGCTCCCTGCGTGCTTCCCTCAGACGTGATTGCGTTGTTCTGAGCTTTCCCTGCCTGCAGACCCCCAGATCCAAGATGGCCACGGGGTCCTTCCAGGTCCTGCAGGGAGGTGGCTTCTCAGTGCCTGCTGAGAGCAGACGCCAGCAAGCCTCCTTCACTGCCTGTCAGATCGCTGATCTGGCACAGTGATGTGCAAAGTGTCAGATCGGCGATGTCCCACCATGGGACAATGTAAACAGCGTAAAAAAATTAAATATTATACTGTGTAAAAATATATATTTTTTAAATTCCTAAATAAATAAAGAAAAATAAATAAATAAATATTGTTCCATAAAGTACACATATTTAGTATTGCCGCATCCGTAATGACCCAACCTATGACCCTATAAAACTGTCCCACTAGTTAACCCCTTCAGTGAACACCGTAAAAAAATAAATAAAAAATGAGGCAAAAATCAATGCTTTATCATCATACTGCTGTGCAAAAAGTGGAATAACATGCAATCAAAATACGGATAAAAATAAACATGGTACTTCTGAAAATGTCATCTTGTCCTGCAAAAAAGGAGCTGCCATATAGCATCATCAACGAAAAAATAAAAAAGTTATAATTCTCAGAATAAAGCGATGCAAAAACAATTATTTTTTATATAAAATAGTTTTTATTGTATAAAAGCGCCAAAACATAAAAAAAATATAAATGAGGTATTGCTGTAATCATACTGACCCAAAGAATAAAACTGCTTTATCAATTTTACTACACACGGAACGGTATAAAAGCCCAACCCAAAAGAAATTCATGAATTGCTGTTTTTTGTTCATTCTCCCTCCCAAAAATTGTAATAAAAAGCGATCAAAAAATGCCATGTGCCCGAAAATGGTACCAATAAAAATGTCAACTCGTCCCTCAAAAAACAAGACCTCATAAAACTCTGTGGGCCAAAATATGGAAAAATTATAGCTCTCAAAATGTGGTGATGCAAAAACTATTTCTTGCAATAAAAAGCATCTTTTAGTGTGTGACAGCTGCTAAAGATAAAAACCCGCTAAAAATAGTAAATCAACCCCCCCTTATCACCCCCTAGTTAGGCAAAAATAATAAAATAAAAATATGTATTTATTTCCATTTTCCCATTAGGGTTAGGGCTAGGGTTAGCGTTGGGGCTAGAGTTAGGGTTAGGGTTGGGGCTAAAGTTAGGGTTAGGGTTTGGATTTGGGTTAGGGATGGGATTACATTTACAGTTGGGATTAGGGTTAGGGTTGGGATTAGGGTTAGGGGTGTGGTTAGGGTTATGGTTAGGGTTGAGTTTAGGATTAGGGATATGTTGGGGTTAGGGTTGTGGCTAGGGTTGGGATTAGGGTTAGGGGTGTGGTTAGGATTATGGTTAGGGTTGGTATTAGGGTTAGGGGTGTGTTAGGGTTAGGGTTGGAGTTAGAATTGGGGTTTCCACTGTTTAGGCACATCAGGGATTCTCCAAACGTGACATGGCATCCGATGTCAATTCCAGCCAATTTTGCATTGAAAAGTCAAACAGTGCTCCTTGCCTTCCAAGCTCTGCCGTGCGCCCAAACAGTGGTTTACCCTCACATATGGGAAATCAGCATAATCAGGACAAATTGGACCCATTTCTCCGGTTACCCTTGTGAAAATAAAAATTGGGGGGCAAAAAATCTTTTTTGTGGGAAAAAAATTATTTTTTATTTTCACGGCTCTGCGTTATAAACTTTAGTTAAACACTTGGGGTTTTAAAGTTCTCACAACACATCTAGATTAGTTCTTTGGGGAGTCTAGTTTCCAAAATGATTTCACTTGTGGGGGGTTTCTACTGTTTAGGCACATCAGCAGCACCTCAAATGCAACATGACGCCTGCAGACCATTCCATCAAAGTTTGAATTCCAAAACGTCACTACACTGTGTGCAGAATTATTAGGCAAGTTGTATTTTAGAGGATTATTTTTATTATTGATCAACAATTATGTTCTCAATCAACCCAAAAGACTCATAAATATCAAAGCTTAATATTTTTGGAAGTTGGAATGGTTTTGTTTTTAGATTTGGCTATCTTAGGAGGATATCTGTTTGTGCAGGTAACTATTACTGTGCAGAATTATTAGGCAACTTAATAAAAACCAAATATATTCCCATCTCACTTGTTTATTTTCACCAGGTAAACCAATAAAACTGCACATAATTTAGAAATCAATATTTCTGACATGCAAAGACAAAACCCCCCAAAAGTAGTGACCAATCTAGCCCCCTTTCTTTATGATGACACTCAGCAGCCTTCCATCCATAGATTCTGTCAGTTGCTTGATCTGTTTACGAGCAACGTTGCATGCAGCAGCCACCACAGCCTCCCAGACACTGTTCCGAGAGGTGTACTGTTTTCCCTTCTTGTAGCAATTAACATTTTATGAGGGACCACAGGTTCTCTATGGAGTTCAGATCAGGTGAACAAGGGGGCCATGTCATTATTTTTTCTTCTTTGAGACCTTTACTGGCCAGTCACGCTGTGGAATAGTTTGAGGCATGTGATGGAGCATTGTCCCGCATGAAAATCATGTTTTTCTTGAATGATACCAACTTCTTCCAGTACCACTGCTTGAAGAAGTTGTCTTCCAGAAACTGGCATTAGGTCTGGGAGTTGAGCTTCACGCCATCATCAACCCTAAAAGGTCCCACAAGTTCATCTTTGATGATACCAGCCCATACCAGTACCCCACCTCCACCTTGCTGGCGTCTGAGTCGGAGTGGAGCTCTCTGCCCTTTACTGATCCAGCCTCTGGCCCATCCATCTGGCCCATCAAGAGTCACTCTCATTTCATCAGTCCATAAAACCTTTGAAAAGTCAGTCTTAAGATATTTCTTGGCCCAGTCTTGACGTTTTATCTTATATTTCTTGTTCAAAGGTGGTTATTTTTCAGCCTTCCTTACATTGGCCATGTCCCTGAGTATCACACATCTTGTGCTTCTTGTTACTCCAGTAACGTTGCAGCTCTGAAATATGGCAAAACTGGTGGCAAACGGCATCTTGGCAGCTTCACGCTTGATTTTCCTCAATTCATGGGTAGTTATTTTGCACCTTTTTTTCCCAACACGCTTCTTGCGACCCTGTTGGCTATTTGCCATGAAATGCTTGATTGTTCGATGATCACGCTTCAAAAGTTTGGCAATTTCAACACTGCTGCATCACTCTGCAAGACATCTCACAATTTTGGACTTTTCAGAGCCCGTCAAATCTCTCTTCTGACCGATTTTGCCAAAGGAAAGGAAGTTGCCTAATAATCAAGCACACCTTATATAGGGTTTTGATGTCATTAGACAACACCCCCTCCTCATTACAGAGATGCAAATCACCTGATTTACTTAATTGGTAGTTGGCTCATAAGCCTGAACAGCTTGGAGTAGGACAACATGTATAAAAAGTATCATGTGATCAAAATACAACTTGCCTAATAATTCTGCACACAGTGTATTTCCCTTTCAAGCCCCGACTTGTGCCCACACAGTAGTTTTCTCCCACATATGGGGTACCAGCATACTCAGGACAAATTGGCAGCAACTTTTGGGGTCTAATTTCTCCTGTTACCCTTGTGAAAATACAAAATTGGGGCTAAAAAATAATTTTTGTAGAAAAAAATTATTTTTTATTTTCACGGTTCTGTGTTATAAACGTTAGTGAAACACTTGGGGGTTCAAAGCTCTCACAAGACATCTAGATAAGTTCCTTGGCGGGTCTAGTTTCCAACATGGGGTCATTTTGGGGGGTTTCTACTGTTTAGGCACATCAGTGGCTCTGCAAATGCAACATGACGCCCGCAGACCATTTAATCAAAGTATGCATTCCAAAACAGTGCTCCTTCCCTTCCGAGCTCTGCCATGGGCCCAAACGGTCGTTCTCCCCACATATGGGGTATCAGTGTACTCAGGACAAATTGCACAACAATGTTAGGGCTCCAATTTCTCCGGCTACCCTTGGTAAAATAAAAAATTGAGGGCTAAAAGATTATTTTTGAGGAAAAAAAATCTATTTTTTCACGGCTCTACATTATATACTTCTGTGAAACACTTGTAGATTCAAGTGCTCACCACACATCTAGATAGGTTCCATTGGTGGTATAGTTTCCAAAACAGGGTCACTTGTGGGGGGTTTCCACTATTTAGACACATCAGAGGCTCTCCAAATGCGACATGGCGTCTGACTCAATTCCAGCCAATTCTGCGTTGAAAAAGTCAAGCAGCACTCCTTTTCTTCCGAGCTCTGCCATGTGCCCAAACAGTGGTTTACCCCCATATATGGGATGTCAGCATACTCAGGACAAATTGCACAACAACTTTTGGGGTCCAATTTCTCCTTTTACCCTTGCAAAAATAAAAAATTGGGGTGAAAATATAATTTTTGTGAAAAAAATATGATGTTTTATTTTTATGTCTCTACATTATAAACTTATGTGAAGCACTTGGGGGTTCAAAGTCCCCATCACACATCTAGATAAGTTCCTTAGGGGGTCTACTTTCCAAAATGGTGTCATTTGTTGGGGATTTTCACTGTTTAAGCACATCAGGGGCTCTCCAAACGCGACTTGGCGTCTGATCTCAATTCCAGCCAATTTTGCATTGAAAAGTCAAACGATGCTCCTTCCCTTCCGAGCTCTGCCATGTGCCCAATCAGTGGTTTACCCCAGATATGGGGTATCAGCATACTAAGTAATTGCCCAACGAATTTTGGGGTCCAATTTCTCCTGTTACACTTGGTAAAATAAAAAAAATTGGATCTGAAGTAATTTTTTTGTGAAAAAAGTTAAATGTTCATTTTTTTTTTTAAACATTCCAAAAATTCCTGTGAAGCACCTGAAGGGTTAATAAACTTCCTGAATGTGGTTTTGAGCACCTTGACGGGTGCAGATTTTAGAATGGTGTCACTTTTGGGTATTTTCTCTCATATAGACCCCTCAAAGTGACTTCAATTGTGATGTGGTCCTTAAAATTTTGCTGTAAAAATTAGAAATTGCTGGTCAACTTTTAACCCTTGTAACTCCCTAACAAAAAAAAAAATTGGTTCCAAAATTGTGGTTATGTAAATTAGACATGTGGGAAATGTTACTAAAGTATTTTGTGTGTCATATCTGTGTGATTTAAGGGCATGAAAATTCAAAATTGGAAAATTGAAAATTTTTCACCGAATTTGTTTTTTTCACAAATAAATGAAAGTCATATCAAAGAAAATTATAACTATCATGAAGTACAATATGTCATGAGAAAACTATGTCAGAATCAACGGGATCCATTGAAGCCTTCCAGAGTTATAACCTCATGAAAGCACAGTGGTCAGAATTTTCAAAATTGGCTTGTCATTAACATGCAAACCACCATTGGTGTAAAGGGGTTAATAGCAGTGATAAGCATTCCATCCATGGAGTTAGACACTTTTCACGGAGGTGTACTCTTTTCCTTCACCGTAAGATGAGCCCACAAGTAGAGAACATGAACCCGAACAGTAAAGTTCGGCATCTGTACCGAACACGTACTGTTCAGGCATGGACACCATAGACGGACTTCAACATGAAGTTTGTGTTACTGTTTGGATTCGGCCCCCAAACACCAGTTATTTGTCACGCTGTCATGCGCACGACAGCTCGGCAAATACTGCTGCTAATTGGCTGTAAAATCATTACCGCCGGTTAGACAGCCGTAGTTCCCATGCTGTCGCATGTCAGCTGTGATCGGAGGTAAAAAGTTTACCTCCGGTTACTGGCATTGGCTGATGGGACTACTGCTTTGCAACTAATAACAGCGAGAGCAGGCGGCAACTGATGGGAATATACATCAGCCGATGCCTGTGCTCTAAATAAATAATTAAATTATTTTTGATAACCAGTCAGAAAAAACTGACAGCTGGGGGCTGCAACACTCACCTGTCAGCTTTAGCAAGGCTGGTTATCAAGAATTAAGGGGTCCCTACACTGTTTTTTTTAATTATTTATATAAATCATCATGCATAAAAATCGTAGTTTTCTTGAAAGATGCAGATTTTTTTCCTTTAACAGTGCTTGAAGTTAGTGGGTTCTAAAAACTTGCAGTAGTCTTGGGATGTGATGTTTAGTCCATCTTCAACCTCAAAAGATCCAATTATCTCCTCTTTATTAATACCAGACCATAGCAGTACCCCTCCTCCATCTTGCTGACATTTGAGTAAAAGTGGAGGTCTGGGCCCATTGCGGACCCAGTCATGGTCCCATCCATCTGATCATCAAGAAGCACTCTGATTTTATCAGTCCATAGAACATTTGAAAAAACTGTCTTCAGATATTTCTTGGCTTGCTCTTGACGTTTTTCAACTTCTGTGTCTTGTTAAGTGGTGGTCAGATTTTAGCCTCCATTACCTTGTCCATGACCCTGAGCACTGAACACATTGTACTTCTGGGTTCTCCAGGCTACAGTTCTGGAACATGAGCTCACTGGAGGATAATGGGTTTCAGGTCGCTTCACATTTGATTCTTCTGAAATCTTTGGCAGTTAATGAGCATCTTCTCATCATGCTTTTGTGAATTGTTGACTATCCGCAGCAAATCTTTTGATGTTCTCTGATCATGCCCCAATATCTTATATTACTAAATATTTTTGGAAATGTATTTTTATAGTACATAAAAATGTATACAGTAAAATGAAAGACTTCATAACAATATACAGGTGCTTCTCACAAAATTAGAATATCATCAAAAAGTTTATTTATATCAGTTCTTCAATACAAAATGTGAAACTCATTTATTATGTAGAATCATTACAAACAGAGTGATCTATTTCATTTATTTATTTTTGTTAATGTTGATGATTATGGCTTACAGCCATTGAAAACCCAAAAGTCATTATCTCAGTAAAAGAGAATACTTTATAACACCAGCTTGAAAAATGATTTTAAAATCCAAAATGTTGGCCTACTGAAATGCATGTTCAGTAAATGCACTCAATACTTGGTCAGGCTCCTTTTGCATCAATTACTACAGCAATGCGGCATGGCATGGAGGTGATCAGCCTATGGCACTGCTGAGGGGTTATGGAAGCCCAGGTTGCTTTGATAGCAGCTGTCAGCTCATCTGCATTGTTGGGTATGGTGTCTCTCGTCTTCCTCTTGACAATACCCCATAGATTCTCTATGGGGTTAAGGTGTTAGGGCTAGCGGAATGCACCAAGTATAGATAGGTAGCTACAAGGTGCGTTCACAGCCTGGGGTCCACCGTGCAGAGATATCTGCTGCAAAGTAACGGCAGATAACCTCTGAACTCACACGTGGGTTAAGCTTCACCCCATGTGAACTGGAAGCGATGTCTGTTCACTCACAGACTGCACACACAACTATTGCCCTAACTAAGGGTTGTGCTTGCTCTGGAACTCTTCTGTGCTAACCGCACATATGAAGGAACCAGATGCTAAGCCAAGGCTAATTGCCCCCACTGACGCTAGCTGCCTGCCTCACACCACATATGAATAGAGTGGTATAGTATCCACTGGCATAAGCCAAACACATTTGATACTAGCACATGGCTGTGCGGCCCTTTAACAGTTGCAGCTCTACAGGACCTTCCTGGTGGACCAATAGGAGCTGCAACAGTGCCTGAGCATGTGACCCCTTGTTAGGAGTCGAGTTTCCTCTGCTGCACAGGGGGAATCTCGATCCGTGTCTGCTGCGGTCTCCCATTCTGCTTCGGCCGCAGTGGGCTCTGCTCAGCAGAGGCGTCGCTCCCAGCGTCTCGCTGGGACTGATTCTGTGCAAAGGGTTACTGCTGCCTTTTCCGGCTCTCCTGTTGTACCCTGCACTGATCTGCGGCGAGCGGGCTTCCCTGGGACTAAGTCCTTATTTGCACACACTGAGCATGCCCAGGGCAAGATCTCCCGTTGGAGATCGAGGGTCACATGCTCAGGTACTGCAGCACATTCCATTCGTCCTTTTGGCAGGTCCTGAAAGGGCAAAACTTCTGTAGCTGTTTCCTGTGCTGCAACTATATAAACTGCGCATGACCGCACGGCCATGCGCTAGTATTGTCTTGATAATATGTGTGTGTGTTGTGAGTGAAAGTCGCTCTTTAAAATACCCTCCCTATTGGATGACTGTTCGCGGAAGGTGTATGTTTGCTATCTAGCGCCCGACTTATCCAACAGCACGTTACACACATAACAGCGTCTAGTTGCTGTGACCGCCTGTACGGTTCCGTGCGCTTCCTCTGCGCTTTCCTTACCCAAGCCTGGGTGGTTAGTGGCGTCCGTCAGTGCGGCACTGCATGCACTCTCATGCCTTTATATACTATTTTTATAGTTTCCTTACACACCCAGTTGCGGTGTTGTGCCAGCAAGTGGTCTAATCGGACTTCAATCCTGTGTTGGGGTTGTGTTCGCTGACTTCTTGCTCGCGTTCTATGTGCGGTACCGCGGTCCTGTGACTCAACAGGCTCGCTTCCTTCACGCAGGGTGAAGTTAACCCGTGTGTGTATACATATAGTACCGCCATATAGTCCGTCTTACTAGCAGCAGGGTTTTTACCTGCACGGTGGACCTCGGACTGCGAACGCACCTAGCTTCATATCTTCTATACTTGGTGCGTTCCGCCAGTCCTTAACACCCCTGACCTCCAATGAGAGCTCCTCCTGTGGGCATGCTCAGTACGTGAAAAGCAGGGCTTAGTCCCAGAACAGCCTGCTCACCGCTGACCAGTGCTGGCTACAAGGGCAGAGCCTGGAAAGGCAGCAGTAACCATTCGCACAGTATCAGGCTGAGCCAGACGCTGGGACTGATGTCTTTGCTGAGCAGGTTCCACTGCGGCTGGAGGAGAATGGGAGACTGCAGCAGACATGGTTTGAGCTTCCCCCTGTGCAGCAGCGGGAACTCGACACCTAACATAAGGCCAGGTGAGTTTGCTGGCTAATCAAGCACAGTGATACTGTTGTTTTTAAACGAGCTATTGGTACTCTTGGCAGTATGGACAGGTGCCAAGTCCTGCTGGAGAAAAAAATTTCCATCTCCAAAAAGCTTGTCGGCAGAGGTAAGCATTAAGTGCTCTAAAATTTCCTGGTAGACGGCTGCACTGACTTTGGTCTTGATAAAACACAGTGGACATATACCAGCAGATGGCATGGCTCCTCAAACCATCACTGATTGTGGAAACTTCACACTAGACCTCAAGCAGCTTGGATTACGTGCCTCTACACTCTTCCTCCAGACTCTGGGACCTTGATTTCCAAATCACCACTATTCTCTTTAGCAGCGCTACTGCCAGCGACTCAGGTGCCTAATGCTGTTGTCATGTCGACAGAGCACCAGCTTCTTTACCTCTCTGCACTGTTAATAAGGTGGGACTAAAGACATCATTCTGATTGACAACCGGATCTCCGCTGCCTAACTAGGGCAGCTGGCTGTCAACCAGCACGACGCCAGAAGTCACGCCGATGTTGACAGCGTAGGGTGAAAAATAATCCGCTACTCTATTAATGTGACGTGAGCAGGGGCAACTGAACAGCCAGCAGCAGTGGTATGAGACTGCTCTGTGTCAGCAAAGAACGGATAGCTAGGCAATTAGAGTTTAGGCACTTTTTTTTACAAAGTCCTGAATATCTCCTTTAAATGTTGAATAAATAGTATTAGCATATCTCAAAACATACTGTACCAATAATACCAATAATACCTCTATGTACTCACTATTATATAATTAATGAATTACAGCAAACTGTTGCAAAGTAAAAAAAGCTAAATAAAGTATAAAACAATTATAATAAAAAAGACTGATATTACCCCCATACAATGATTATATAGTGGTATATATCAGTCCTTCTATATATAAGTGTTTACAATACAGTGCAGTTATGTACAATATAGTGGCTTACGGCTGATATTCTTTCTGATTGAGGTCTTTAGCTTTTTTGTGTGACCTAGACTGGATTATGACTTTTTCCAGCCACGATTCATCCGAAGAGTTTATAAGAAAGACAAATTTGACTTCTAACATTTCAAGCATTGTCCCCACTTATTCATAGCCCACACAAACTCCCCAAGCTGCCTTAACCTGCCTCAATCCCCCCCAAAAATGCTATACAGACAGAGGGTCAGATAGACAGTAGCTCGAAGGGCTTGCTTACATTTGCATATAAAAAGTCGGCCCGATTCTGTTCCTGAAAAGTGGGACCAGTGGAATCTGTATGGTTGAACTTATGTCATGCTAGTACAATATGAGTGTGGGATTATTTTCTCCCCTAGCATCAGTATGACATCCGTATGACATGGGTATGCAATGCATTTTTAACATCATCTTTTACATATATGGCTGCTTACAGAGGTAGACACTGGAACTTTTCTTCAGCTGGTTTATTTAAAACATGGCATAAACCAGTGTGGGGTTCAATAAAATGAGAGTAGCCCTTTCTGGCAAACATGTGAAAACAAACTATAACATACAGCAGAGTCCATATGCCTGTAGGAATCCACCCGCTCAGGGTACAACAACACAGTTCAGCACAATCTCACATAAACACTTCTCTGGAACTCTTTCCTCCAGACACACAGATAGAGAAAAAAAATCAGTGGCTGGATATTTAACCTGCGGAACCATACCCTTGAGGTGGAGATATGGTGAAGAGTCGTACCACCCATCTCTTACAACTACTCACAAAAATCCCAACCCTGTCATGGCCGATTAACCCCTAAGCACATAACATGCTAGACAGAAACTTCTGGGTTTCACATCACGAAAGATAGCAATCTTCTTGATACATATCTAAACCTCACATACAGCGCCAGTGACTCTGTCACAACAGATATAGATAGAAACATGATAGAAAGATATTAGATATCCTGCAGACATATAATGTCACAAGCCCCCTACATATAATAAACTTGCACTCTCTAGTGCCTTTCATCAGAGTGTTTTGCCTGGTTTAACCTAATAAATAAATAATTAAAAAAAGCAAGTGGGGTCCCCTCTATTTTTGATAACCAGAAAACAGACAGTTGTGGGCTGATATTATCAGGCTGGGAAGGTCCCTAGTAAGTGGGCCCTTCCCAGCCTAAAAATACCAGCCTGAAGCCTCCCCAGAAGTGGAGATAACATGAGATGCATGAATTCTGGCTCTTTGTTTCGCTCCTCCCAATTGCCCTGGGGCGGTGTGTTTGGGTGTGATGTCAGCTGTTATTTGTCAAATTTGTCAAATGGTCTATGAGACACCTCCATTACTTACCCAGTAATCAAAAATAAAAACACACACATAAAAATTGTTCATGTGAAAAAACACATCCCACACTTTCCCTGGATCACCAATTAATTTATTTTTTTAAAAATCATGCAAGTCCACCAAATCCGATGTAGTCCACAACCGGATACCTGAAAAAAAACATAAAAATAGAGAAGAAAACTGACACGTTACTTCTATTCACAGTCACCGGGTAATGACGTCACCACTCATCAGATTTTCCAGC